>NC_133481.1:1898543-1969462 GCF_025370935.1 Choristoneura fumiferana
GTTGAAAGTGAATGATAATTGAACCCAGAAAGTAAATTCGCTAAACGTAAAAGAGGGTGACTAATTGGCCTTTATTCCAATAATGACAATTAAACGATATAATCACCGGATAGGTTATTCTAAGTTGTAAAACGTTCATTTATTTACGACTGGTAGTCCCCAATGTTCGTGTGATAACGCCGCATAAAAGAAGTGCGAGATTCCCATCTCAGCAGATTTAGTGCAACTTCAAACGATATCATTTTGGGGCATTCCCATGGAAATTTGTAAAATCCCGGAATTTCAATTCAATTGCTGCATATATTGTTTACGCGTGCGAAGTCGCGGGTAAACACTAGTTATAATATAAATAAATACAATGCTCCTCTTCCCCGCCCAAAATTGTAGTACAGTCACCAGCATTAATATCTACCACAGCGGAGTGTGAAAAAATATCTGACACGTCCTTCCGACCCTAGAAATAGAGTCGTATCAGATATTTATGCACTCTTGTTGTATCAGATATTGGTGCTGGTGACTGTACCTCCCGTCCCAAAACAAAATATTACCCTCCAAATATGAAGCCGAGGGCTCACACAAACAGCTTCTACAAACAACGCACTCAAATACTCATCTCTCATGTATTATGGTAAATAAAAACGTGCCGTCCGTGCAACCAATAGTAATTAAGCAATGTTTATTGTGATGGGCAATAAGGCTTATGATTCAGAATAGGAATGTACGATTTTTCAGTTTGAATCGATTTTTTGGATCGTAAGCCTCTAAAACGGTTTTCGGATTGGAAAGCATGCTCTTAATCGATCTGATAAAATCGTTTCAAATTCAATTCAAAAATTTTATTCATTTTGACAAACAAAACGCTTTTTTATATTTATATTAATTTTAATGTTTCAAAAATTAATATATTTATTACGGGCTAGGTACAGCCAGTAATAATGTCCCACTTTAGATTTATTATCAATGTTTTTTTTATATTTTTTTTGCCGATGGGATTTTTTATTTCCACTTCTGGGCACCTACCACCTGGCAGTGATTTTGGGCAACTTTTTTATTTATAATTTTAGTTTGTATGTAGTTTTAGTTACCTTTATTTTGTTTTATATTATACAGGCATTGTGAAGTTTTAATTTATAAATTTTATAAAGTTAATAATTGGAAATAAAAAATCCCATGTTTCAAAATAATGAAAAATAAAAGAAAACTATGACTGATGTGAATATCGGTACTAATAGACACCAAAACAGTTATTTAAAAATTTTAAATGTCAATCATCCACGTCCAAACTTTTTAAAAATAGTAATTGGGAAAGCTTTTCCGGCCGGCAGCAGTCTATTGCGACTTTCATCCAACTAAATGTTACATTGGCGATAGGGAAAAGACGCTCTGATGACACAAATCGATTAAAAAAATCGCTAGACAATTTAATCGATCTTCATAAAAATCGAATCGTAACGTGCATCCCTAATTCAGATCTGCCGGCTTAGAGTTTGCTTATCTGTGGTAGTTAATTGCGTAGTTGGAGCTCGTGGTTACCGTCAACCTTTCATCGGCGATGTAGAAACGCTTTGAGTTTTTGAGACCCTTAACATTAGTGTGATTGACACTGAGAATAAGCCATAAATTAATATTAGATCCCTATAATTACGTTGGCAATCCACTGGCAGAAGTCAGCCGATGTGTCCTGAATCTTTTGACTGTTCAGAATTGTTATAAAACATACCTAACCTAACTTAAATAGTTTTGGCGGGTTTTTTATATGACAAACATTAAAATGACTCAAAAATTGTGCAACTAAATAGGTAGGTAGTCATCACGTTAGGAGCACAGCGTTATCGGCATATTCGAGATTCGAAACCTTATTAGTAACCTAACCTAAAGTAACAAGAACCTCTGTCTGAAATAGTGTGCTAGTAATCATAATAATTTAGTTCACTGAATTAGATTAGTAAAATGTAAATTAAAAAATCAAATAATATTTTTCTAAGGATTTCGTATTGTGTACTGAATCCTCCAAGTTTAGGTATATTTTATACGTTAGGCTGCTATTTACTCTTAAACTACTCTGTCCAACGATACCCCACAATATGGTTATGGTTAGTCGAGAAAAAAAAATCACCCCCACTTTACGTCTATGGGAGGTAACCTAAAATTTTTTTTTACTTTTTTTATTGTATATACCACTTTGTCTGCGTGACTGATATGTATATTCATGTCAAATTACAGCTTTCTAGTACTAACGGCCTCTGAGCTTACCCACGGACAGACAGACGGACAGACATGGCGAAACTATAAGAGTTCCTAGTTGACTACGGAACCCTTAAAACGAACACTGATTTATGAGCGTCGCTCTTGACGAGTGATACAAAACGCCAGTTTATTCCCGATGTTTAATTAACCTTTTGGAAACCTTTCCTACGGCCGGCGAGAAGTAATTATAACTTTGTTGTCCCGCGAGCGTTATTATCTAGATTACCCGCCGAGGGTACGTCACAGCCGAATCATCTTAACGATATTAATATCTTTTGGAGCGATTTCACTTCACCCTTTGAGTTAAAATGGTAATGGGTTCAGTTATAGGCTCTGATTTTTTATGTTATATGCTTGAATAGGCTTGAAGGTCAGTTAGTTGGAGATTACATGATATTCGCATCGAGTATAAGATAATGGCGGCTGCTTTGCATAAGGGGGCGAGTCATGACCATGATATGCATTTGAAAGCGAACATTCTCTCAGAATTTACGTTGTAGTGGAAATAGAAGTACTTTATTTTATATAAAAGACAAAAAAAATACCTACGTATTTTTTGTTTAATTAAATAACAACTCCTTTTAGCATACTTGGAAAAATATTCTCTTTATTTTAAGGGATACTCTAAGTAATGAGAGAGGCTTGGTTTACTAATGTTTCGGCGAATAACGTTTGGCAACCTGTTTCATTTCGCATTACGGCTGATATGTGACGATGACGATGATGATGATGATGATGATGACTCAATATTCCACGTGTAGCACCAAAAAGCAGCGCTTCCGTCACCTACCGGCTAACAGGTTTCCCATTTTAATAATTTTATTACGGTCTCCATGTTTACGATCGAGGGCCTAATAAAAATGAAAGGGTCAAAAAAATATTTACACAAACGTTTAACGTGTTTAAAAATAAAAGTTTTAATAAAAGCTACGGTCAATATTGAAATTTCCGCAGCATTCGGCATTCGGCTTACGAGTATTTCGTACGGTACGACGCGGGTATAAACAGCGTCCAGCGTCCTCTGGGCATAGACAACTAGAAATGCCATTAAAAGTTTTAATGATACGCGTCTAGTTTTGTCATTTTGTCTCGCGCGGCTTTGACTTTGTATAACGAAGATTGGGTACCGACCGTGTTTGTTTATTATGTTATGATGACTTCACCTTTTATAACCTTTATCTACATCCATATCATAATTTCCCTATAGCCTATAATATGTTCAGAGACGATAAGCAAATTACCTACATTAAGAAACTTCTATCTGTGGTTGCATCTTAATTACATCAATTTCAGTGAATTCGGAAATCTAATATAAGTTGTTTTTTTTTTCGTATCCCAACCTTTCAGAACACCAGTTGCCTCTTGTGTCTCTCTCAGACAAAGTCCTGAGTCCGCTCGCTCATGGTGGAATTAATTTTAGCTACTTTCTAGCGACTTTTGATTTTGAGTTTAGCGACTCGAGTTTCTAAGAGTTGGCAACACTCACAGCACATCAAGTTAAAGTAGGATATCCCTTTTACGTTTAAGTATTTATTTTTCCCTTGCTACACGGCCCATACGGCAGCTCGGACTTTCTCCGGTAAGCTGTATAAACCATCTGACGTTTACAGCAATATTCCACCGGAAAAAAAAACATTTTAGTGACTTATAGTTCCTTGATTATTTAGTAAGTAATTATCCTTTATACTTGTGTTATTTATGTATTGTATGTAAATGTGTGTATTTATTATTTATTTTATATTTAGTTATAGATATATAATGATTTATATATGTTATATATTTATTGTATATAGTTAGGTATTTGAGGTTTACATATGCATTTATATTTATTCAAATGTTTTGCTCTTTTTGTCGATCCTTGTTTTTCGATTGCTCCTCTACCACTCAAAGGTTGACTGGCTGAGATCCCTGCAGGGATAAGTCCGCCTTTGTACTTAACACTTTACTTTTATTTATTTAACCTTTTTGTTTTTCCTTTTGTACAATAAAGAGTATACGAACAAACAAACAAACAAGGGTCCATATCTCATTTCAGTTAGTCCAAATATCAAAACTGTGCATATGCGCTGACGAGTGTAAACTTGTCAAAAAGTTATATTTGCTAGAAATTCGTTAATTCCAATTTGAATTTTTGCCTGACTGAGTTAAACGTGCATTGTGTGTTAAGCAAAAAAACTGACTTCAGTGCGCCCTGCCTTCAAATTGGCAAAGGAAGCGTGAAACAGTAATGTTAATGAAAATAAAACTTTACAAGGCATTGTTTTGAACTCTGCTCAGAGCTGCTTTTTGTCACTTTGAGAGTGAAATACTCCCAGTTCCCAGACAAGGCACAGTATTTTTCATTAGTTAATTTGCTTTATTTAAAAATGCGTTTAATTCGACATAAAAGAACTTTATTGAGCTTTAGGCATGCTTGCTACGACTAGGTATTATTAAATCAAGTATTCTCTTTCTTTTTAAATTAGCTATTTTTGTAACTCAGTCTGCCTTCAGTGATTTTGAACATTCCTCTATAAAATAAATACCTAAGTTAATCAGAGATAGTGTTTCTTTCTATTAAGTACCTAGTGAAAGATTTTTAAGAATCGACTTTATTTTCAAAAGTTACGCCCTACGTTTTTCAAATACATTGTGTCCTGTCAACTTACTGAAATGCAGTGATTGTCTCAACCATGCAATACATACATAGATAAATTGACCACGCCGCCGCCGGCCGTTTGTAATTGTGGCCGGGTGATCTTCCCTGCTTACCCCACAAAAGTTTTATAAAAAACAATGGTCAGTACCTCTTTAATGTCACTCAGTCCCATTTTATCACCTTCTTAACTCATCCCCAGTGATAATGACATGTCGTCAACATATAATCCATTCCATTACACAAACAATTCAAAGCAACTCTGCTGAACTAAACTTTTAATAAAATAAACTTTAATCCTTACCATAATCATGGATAGTTTATTTAGTAAGGGCACAGAATATAGTATACTAACGTACAGAATGGCTACGCTCCGCCCTGCACCGATTCGAGTTACCCCACCCCTCAAGCGCAGATTGCAGGAAAACCGCAGGAAGGAAAGCACGGGTTCGGGAGCGGGAGCAATCATTTTGCAAAATGGTAACGGTACCCTACTTCCTTTTATAAATAAATAATGATTTCTGAAAATATCGCGATTAATAGATAAATAATTACCTACCGAATAATTCGGTTAAGTTTGTAGTCGTATATGTACCTATTGTGTTGTATTGTGTTGTGTTGTATTGTTTGTAGTATGTCTGGTCCAGTCCAGTGGTGGTGGAGCGGTATAGCACGCAGCACCTGACCTGGGTTCGATTCCCAGCGCTGGTCTCTTTTCTGGTTTTTCTGTGCATCTATGTTTCAGTTTGTATTTTCGATGTGGATTTTACGGGATGACAAAATCAATCTTAATACTTATATAAATAAAATACGTACTTAAATACATATTAAACGTCCAAGTAACAAACTTGTGATAAACAGCTATATACAACAGCTGTTTATCACAAGATATTAAAGATACAAGAATACAAGATACATAGTAAAGATATTAAGACCTCGTGCAAGCTTCGTTCAGATCGCGATAGCTAATTCTAAGCCAGTATGAGTACGAATAAGACAATGAAAATGCCATTACTTTAGCCCTCAGGGCTGACAACACAGCTGGTGATGCAAGAGTCTTTGAATAGTGGCGCTCACTCAATATTCAGGTCCTCGCTTTCCGCCCGATTTCATAATAAGCCACATCTAGCTCCATGGCTCTGCGGCGGTCCGTGATCGCGAATTAAGGCTGTATTTTTGTACGCTCGGGATGAGTTAATGAATGGCACTGGGCCACGTTTACCGCGCGCCAATATTTGGGCCCTCTGTTTGCCCAGCCCCAATAATTTAAGGAGTATATTCCCCCGTTCAATTTGAACAGCACGTCGCTCTGCGACTTTATTCGACAATTAAATGCAACTGTTATTTTTGCACGATTGAATACGTTATTAAATGTTATTTTTTCTGGTGTCGGGTTTCGTTTCAATGAGAGTCCGGCCGGTTTTATTTTTATTAAGTTTTCACTTAAACTTTCACTGATCATAAATGATGAAGCAATCGCTATTGTAATATGACGTGTGATGGCTGATTCCATGGTAATTTTTTTGTTTCCAACAACAACAACATAACATTATCAAGTCAAAAATTAATCATAATCTTTTCACCAACAAAACGTTGAAACTAAAGCATCATTTCGCAAATACTTTCATTTAACAACATTTGTTTTATTTAAATTTCGAAAATTTCCGTCTGTCCCACTAGTCCCATTGAGTAGTCCCATCATGGGACTACTGAGACGATTACGTCCCAGTAGTCCCATGGGACAAGTGTCACTAATATTTTTATCCTATTGTTGTCCCAAAAGTCCCAATACCGTCATGCTCAAATAGAACTCATATCGCGTTGCTTTGTACAATGAAATGTTTGTCAAACTTTCTTTATGACAATAGAATAGAGTTACGTTACGTTTGCTTTAGCATTTGACTATATTGACTGTACAATGACTGACAAATGGCACATCAGCTGATCGTGCCATCAAGTTATGTCTTACGTCAGCATTGAGCCTAAATAATGCGACGATGTCATTCGCAAATACCTCGGGATTTTCCTTCTCCTCTAACGACTCATATAATTGTACAATTTACTTGCCAGCAAAGACGTTTTATCATGATGTTAACCGCATGTTCCCCCAAAGGAGCACGATACTAAGCACCATACTTATTTATTTACTTGTAAATAAATGAGCTCGCCTTTTTAAGAAACTTTGTTATTTGAACTAGTGTTAACTCCGGACGATGTTCACGCTTAAATTACGTGCAAACTGAAAGTGTATGTTTTACTTTATTAAAAATTCTTGCGTTTTACATTTTAATGAAAGTTTCAAGAAAGTTGGTTGAAGGAGAATGTTTGTTTTTGTTCTGAACCAGCTTCATCCCGCAGCTTTGTCTCGGTACGAAATTAAAAAATACCTTTTTTAGTGTATCTCTATGATACACAAGGTAATTATATGCCTGATGAATTACAGGAGGTTATCTCCTTAATCTTAAATATAATTGTTACAAATAAAATTCCAATTCTAATATCCATGTAAAATTACAGTTTTTCATTAGCACTAATACTTAGTCTCTAGATTCGATAAAAATCTTTAAATATTAAAATTAGAGTCTAAGCGGGAGATTTTTAAGTTATTATTGAAATAAACATATTTTTTTTCTAAGCTACGCTGCGGGCGGTCAGACAGACAGACAGACAGATACTATAAGGGTTCCGTTTTTGCTATTTTGACTACGGAGCTCTAAAAACTGCAATATAAAATATCACTACAGAATCTTACACTCATTCATAGATTGTCTTGTCTTCTATTTTACAATGAATTATGAAACCAATAGGTATTATGTAGGAGAAGGTAAGCGGTGTCTCTTTCAGATATTCGTCCTGCGCCAGACTTTAGGGATCAAATATCAATCAATGCGCCGCTTTAGTTTACAAATCATAATTGGTTGGTTGATTGGTGGATAGATATTTATTGCCTTCTGAAAAAATACATTGTAAAACACATGTTAGATAAATGCAAGATAAATCAAAGAGACGTCGATCAAAAATAAAATTTAAATGACAACTTAAAATTATTATTAATAATAATAATAATAATAGACAATAACACATAAAAATAATTATAAAATTACATTTTCAGTGTCAAATTCAGGAAATAGAAACATTTCATCAAATTAATAGTGAAATAATCAAATGTGTTAAAATTAGTTCACAAAATGTAAAAATTGACACAAAAAATGGAACAAAACAATGAGGTATTAAACAAACTGCCAACCCTAAAATATTTTAGACAAAAAATCTGATTTACACTACAAAACGTACTCTATTTTAGCCGCGTTTGACGCACCTGAACAAAGACATACGAGTAGGTACTTATCCTTTTTACAGCAAAAAAATAACACAGCTGCGACAGTACATTGTCAATTTTAAGAAAAGACATATTTTCATAGATGAAGTCGCTGGCAAAAACTAAGTAGTACATTGTAAATTTTAAGAAAAAACGTATTCATTGATAGATCATCTTGTTTTACTATGAAATATAGACGCGACAGCATCCCGGGTCGATGCGGCCCGCGGCAGACTTCGGGGATCAAATATCAATCTACGCCCCCGTGCGTGATTGGGCCCGGGGAGCTGCCGAATGGAAAACTCGACTAACCTACTTAGCTGCCGATGAGCCTGTATGCGAAGCGGCGTTTCCATTCACGGCAGTTGGGCAAGATGTCGGCAGTGTCCAGATTAGAGAAATGAATTGTGTTAGACATTTTTTTGTACATGTGACAGCGTATACTTAGCACACACGCTGCTCTAGATTGTTATATGATATTTTAAATGACTTCTTTCTCTTGAAATAGGTTGCCTGGAAGAGACCATTCTGAAATAATTAGAGCATTTTCTGTGATGTTCAAAAAAGTGTCATTGTATTCTAAAAGATCTTGTGCACGTCTCAAGAGTCTATACTTTTGCTCATAAAACGGCGTTAATTTAAGCGTATTATAGCAAAATAAGCAAAACAAATTTTAGTCTTCTTTAACCCTAAACTTGGCAAGGTGAGACATTAGTGTACTCAATTCAAGCCTCGTTGGATTCTTGTAGAGCTAACAAAAATAACTTTAAAAAAATACAAAAAGATGATCTTAAATTATGTATCTTATTAGATACGCTGCAAATTTTAGGGTTAAGAACACCAAATTTACCAGAATCCATTTTTTAAACTACTTTCTATTGCTTCTTAATAAAATCGGCCGCCCGCGCCCCGGCCGCAGCCCTACCCGCCTCAAAGGGGAAGATGTGTAGACTGAACTCACTAACTTTATTCAACTTTCATGATCAATCTTACTTTCGCTTTCCAACGAATAGATTTTATTCCGCTATGTTCGAATATTTGTCTGGCATTCCAGCCGCGACAATGCAATGGCTTTTTCATGAGGAACTGGAATATGCTTCTTTGATTTATGGGAGTTACTCGTAGAAGTTGTAGGTAGATTAAGGTGGACGTTGCCATCAACAGAACCAATGATAAATATAACAAGTTGGCGCTGTTGTTGGTAAGGACCATCGATGAAAAATTGTTGTTGGTATTCATTCCTCAACAAAGTTAAAAAATATAGCTCGCAGTAACGTGCTGAAGTAGACTCACCAAATTATTAGGATTCCTTTTCGAATCTAAGATAAAAGAAGTTACAGAAATGGCTGCTCCACCTGAATTGTTACATAAAAGTATTTAATAAAAAAAGTGAAATCAGTTCCAATCTCACTTTGTATTTTATTCTTTGCAGCAGCCCGCTAATTTTGCACCAAAAATTTCAATACGTTTCGCTTTTATTAACAATATTTTTCAACAGCGTCAATTTCCACCCCTCAACTACATACATTTGGCGGCGTACTGCCTGTTCACCGCAATTCAAGGCAGGTGGTACATATTTGCAACAAAAATGAAACATCCAGTGAAACAAAATATCTTTTAGCGAGCTCGTCTCAATTCGCCCTTCGTCGAATTTCATCTTTTCACCTGCGTAATATCGCAACCACGTAAAGGGCTCGCTATGCGGGAAGCCCTACGTTTCGTGCGAGTATCTTTGACACGTTATTTTGTATTTCATTTTTGTGTCGACTCGAAATAGTATTGCAAAAGCAAGCCATACAACCCAAAATTCGTTTAATTGTATTACATATGGTAACACTAACTTTATAAGCCCCAATTTAAGGAGGGTTTTGGGAAGTATTAGTAAACTTTACTAAACAAGTTTTCTTTTCATTAGTAAGTATTTATGAAAAGTATATAAGTTTAAAATACACTGCTTGTCATAGGCCTGCTATTTAATGAACCTATATTTTAAATTTACTTACCAAAGTATTACGCCATGAAGAAAGCAATAACCATTTAATTACTAAATACATAATCTTTACGCTTGAAACTTAATTTACACTAAAAACGAAACCTGTCACATCATGAACCTCAACTTTTAATACTCATTCCACTTCTAAAGTATCCCTGTTACCAGCAAGAAGAAGTAAAAATACTCCCGGAGCAAATTGGCCCGGCTCCCACAGGAGTCGCGTGCATTCTATTACGTGACGAGCGACATCGAGAAACAAGGCAGTATTGATGCTACATACGTAATGATACATATTGAAATATGTTTTGGGAATAAATTACCAGGTTTTGCGTTTGTACAGGTAACGTAGCTTACAACGACTTGGCTGCGGATGTGATTCTTTTCATAAAGAACATGGGACGTTTAACGACTATCAAAGTAAAACCACGTCTTATGATGATTATCATAAGCGGACTATACCTATGAAAAAGTAACGTGACTGAGTGACTGATTGACTGTCGGACTGACAGACAACACACGACCTAAACTACTTACTTGAGTTCAAGACTCCAAACTTTGACAGACATAAATACATAGAGATTCGTAAAGATGTTTTAAGAAGGAAATTGTCTTAATCCGCGGCGGGATAGAGAACTAGCCAATTTATTCTACTACGCGAGTATAATAAAATCCAAAATTATATTTAGATCCAATTATTATGGTCGTTACGGTCAAGCAGTCTTCCAAAAAGAATCTCACAAACGATTATTAAATTAAAACTGTTCCACTCCAATGAGCAATTCGACAATAGCATCACACTCCTTCAGTTTGACATTCAGAAATACGTATTTAAGATCAACTCAGTGGGTTATGTGCGTAAAAAGTTATTGGGTACGAGAGCTACGTCCCCTGAACTGGAAGATGTCGGAATATGCCTTCAGATGGCTTCGGCTAAATGGATGTGTCGTTGGATAGCCCCGGAATCTATTTTTGAAGCGTCCGTCATTTTGGGTGCGGGTTTGAGTAACAAGAGTAGTGACGTAGGGTAAGTGGAAAACTGTTGTAGTGGTCATATTGAAGTTAGAAGAAAATAAGAGACAGTATTTCGAGATATTTTATAGGATCGTGACTTAAATAGGACACGAGACTTTGCCGAGTGGGCTGTAGAAGGAACGAGATATTAAGACCTAATTAACCATGGTAATGATTGTCTACAATAATATTTCTACGAGTTAAAATACAGATATCAACCAATATTTTAAAAATAATAAAATGAACACACCACGAAATTATCTCTTTCTTTTATTTTGTTTAAGTACATAGGTAGGTAAAAAAAGGTGTACGAGTTAATTTTAAAATGCCCGTTAATTATACAGCAAATTCAACAATTTCCTGACAGTAATTTAAATCTTCCAATTAATTTAAATATTACTACAAAGATAGGCAACAAGTGAGGGTTGGACTGTAAATTAGCGCTGTGTGCATGCGCACTTTTGTGTGCGTCCACAGCAAACGCTGAGCCCAATCCATTTATCACACTTAATTAGCACTTAGTTATGTTATAATTATAAGTTTAATGTGGAAAATATCTTCCGTTTATTAATAGCGTCGTATCTTTTACACTAAGTGTGTTAATAAAGGCTTATTCTATTCTATTACGTATATTTAAAAATAAACGCTGACAAAAACACAAAAATAAAATAAACATAGCTACCTAGCATACCTGTATGGGAGCCCGCCTTAAAAATTGTAAAAATATTCTTTCATAATTTGTATTTCTAAGACCCAACGATCTTATACTGTAAAAAGTGGCTGTAAAAATTGTGAGATAGACGTACGGACGAATACGTGAGCGACAGCTGCAGGGTTCAGTTTGGACCCTTCGGTTACGGAACCTTAAAGAAACCTTGCTCAAAGAATATCAGAAAACGCAATGCACTTTAGTTTCCATTTACGGATTCACCGGTACGTCTTCGGTCAATTTTTCTGAAGCCTCGAGAGTCGTGGCTATCCGACCTTTTCACGCACGACTGAGACCCAACGGGGCGGGGGAAGGGGGGTGGATAAAGTTACGAAACTCAGGTGATTGTTGAAAATTTCCAGATTAGATTGGAAGCTGCGCGATTACGGTGAGATACGGCCGCGTGATGCGATCTGTTGTATACTTTATTGTTTTCATAAATTTATGGGGGATGCTTGTAAAATTTTGTTGGACCAGAATAAAATAGGGAATATTCATTGACATCTGTGTACTAGACTGCATGTTTCTTACATCAAAATGGCGCATAAAATTAGTTCACAGCGCGGTTTTGTTAACAGTTCACTATAGTTTGTTGACGTCCGTGACGGGGGTTGTATCAAAGTAATATTGATGATTGATGCGCCGCGCGTTTTGTTCTAAACAGCCAGTCTAGTGCCATAAGGTATCATCAGACAAATAAATGATCTACGAATTTTTAAACAAGTTCCTATCAAATGAATTTTATGTCGCTAAAGTCGAACTTTCAAGTTGGCAGACACGTCTATGGCATTATTGTTTTATGATTATGACATGCAAACGATTATCAACTTTAGGGTGGTAGACCACACATTTGGCTGATGGTACATAGATGTCGATGGGAATATTACTGCTTTGTTCTTCCGTCAGAATGCAGCACTAGCACAAACCGAAAACAGTTTTTAAATGGCTTACATGCCCGTAGGGTACCATAATATCATATTATTTCAATTACTTTATTATAGAGCTCTATTGATGATGTAAATATCATGTCATTTTATTACCATAATACTAATAAGTCATGATCCGTCATGGCGACCAACTTGCGACCAACTATAAGAGAGCTGGGCTACGTTCTCCGGCTTTTGCGATAGTTCAAGCACGCAGCGACAGAGACATTTTCATAATATTTGTACATATTTGAGTGGGTTTCGCTTCAGTGTCAAAACGATTGCTCACTGTCAATGGAATGCGGAACAAGAACAAATTCGTTATGGAGTTTGAACCCACGACCCTCTTTTTGAGAGCACAACATATAGGGCACCACGGACTTAGCGTTTAAATCTATCGCTTTATTATTAATAAATAAAATAAGTCATCCGTTCATGGGCCAAATTGCGAAATGAAAGAGAGCTGACGTTGTCATGGCGGCTTGTGCTAGTGCCGCCCCCTGCGCAGAGCTTTGCCTAATATTCCCTATTGATGGTGAGTGCGCTTCTTTCAAAACAATGCCACGGTGCGGAAACGCCAAATTCGTTTTGGATTATACCTAAACGTTACACTGCAAGGCACAGGCCTAGAGGGCTTGGGTCGTAGTTCCTACGCGGGTCTGGTGCGAATTGGAAACTCACACACGTTTTCGAGATTCCCGAAATAAATAAACAAAAAGAATTTATCTTTGAAACGCATTAATATAGGTATTAGATTACCATGTTTGACTTTGTGAGACTAATTTTAACAATTTAATGAATGTATTACCTATATTGTATAATTTTCAATCATCATCATCATCATCATGTCAGCCGAAAGACGTCCACTGCTGGGCATAGGCCTCCCCCAAGGCTCTCCACTCAGACCGGTCTTGTGCTTTCCGCATCCACCGCGATCCCGCGATCTTAACCAAGTCGTCGCTCCATCTTGTTGGAGGCCTACCTACAGCTCGTCTCCCGGTCCACGGACGCCATTCGAGAACCTTTTGGCCCCATCGGCCATCAGTCCTGCGAGCAATGTGCCCCGCCTACTGCCACTTTAGTTTCGCAGATGCCAGTGTGTGTTGCCAGTGATGACATACGGATCTGAGACGTGGGCGCTAACGATGGGCCTCATGAGAAAACTCAAAGTCACTCAGAGGGCTATGGAGAGGGCTATGCTCGGGTTTCTCTGCGGGATAGAATTAGAAATGATGATATCCGCAGTAGAACTAAGGTTACCGACGTAGCCCGAAGAATTGCGAAACTAAAGTAATTTTCAATGACATAAGTAAAAAAAAAAGTCATATTCACCGCCGATTGAACCCGGGACCTCTAGCATCATAGTCACATTTTTTCACTATCTCTGGTGGTTTCAACTAAGCTATTTAATAATTATAATGCATAAATCAACCATTTGTGAACAAGTTTCATAATTTGCCACGCGAAATGAATTGAGATCGAATTCATGGGAAAATTATAATATCATTTGAACTTTTAGGTATACGTTCAAATATTATTCAAACAATTTTCCCACGTGAAATTGTTGTCGCTCAATTTCAGAGTTTTAATTTACCCCTCACATAATTATTCAGGCGCGAGTACATTTAACAATCACTTTCGTTACTAGTACTTAACGTAACTATGTTTTAGCAAGGTGTTTTAAATTAATTCCAGAATATTTAGCTGATTATTGGACTGGACAAATCTGTTAAGGTTTTATATCAGAATTTTGGATTTATAATTTAGTTGTGACGAGGTGTCGAACATTGACTAATGATTTAAAATTGTCAACCGCAATAAAAAAATCTTGAAAAACAATTACAGGAGTGTTTAGACAAGCTGACCCAAGCATTTGCTGAAATACACACATCAAATACTCATTATCCCTAGAATTCTGAATTGATTTTTAAGACTATACAATGACTCTTTATTGAACACAATATTGGAAGGAAAACAGAGGTATAGAACTCCTTACGTTTTTCAAATATTATAGATAGGTACCTACACAAATCATTCATGAACTAGATATTGTTTTATTTAGAACTGGCAGTTATCCGCAACTTTGTCTGCGTGCCGCGAGAAAGTTTCAATTTTCTGGGACAAAATCAATGTTTATTCTCAAAGGGCTCTTTTACATGTCACTTTTTATTAACAGTGCTTTCAGATTGACCATCATTGCCAATATTAAATAATCCGATTCGAAGGATCAATATTTAAAATTAAATAAAAGAATAAAAAAGTAAAAAAAAATAGTAAATTGTACAACAAGAGAATAAAACGAGCCATTTTACCCAAGACGTTCAAATAGCCACCCGAGCCGGTACGGCGAGGGTTAATAGACATATCGAGGGAAAAATGGGTTTAGTGCTCGAGTTTTACACTCTGCTTTATGAGAAGTGAAAAATACTTTTAAAACTATATAATAGGCTCAAAATAATACAATCTCGCACAGCCACTGTGACCCTGCTTTGCTCCACATCAAAATTTGACAAACTAAAAATTCCAATGCATAAATCACGCGTTCGCCGCAATAATTAACAAGTGTATACCGTTTCAGGCATAACGAAGCGACCAGCAACAACGTTCTTGGGTTACCTTCGTTACCGCCCTTTGATACCGGATACCTACACTCTGCTAACGCGTTACTCTACTTTCGTAATGAGAAATTTCGGTTATTTAATTGGTTGTTATGAGCTCGTGGTGTGAGGACTGTGTCGAGGTCACTCGAGGTCACAGCTTGGTGACAAAGGCAGCACAATTTGTGAACTACAAACCTTCTTTCTTTCCTTTAGTTTTCGACTATTAGATTATTACTACCTGCGCTCGATAGTAGAAGTTCTTAACTAACAAAATATGTTTTAATGTATAATAAGTTATTTCTATTCTATTTTTATTTCTTTTTTACTAAACTGCCCATAAAAAAAGATCTTTTTTAACCCAAATTTCACCCAGTAATTGAATCGGTACTTTAAAAAAAATAACCTCAAATCGTTTCATCCAACCCTACAAGGAAATCCGAGCCCACTCAATCCATCAGAGACTTTATTTGCAACCGCTTTTATTGGTGTTTTAAACGCACACAAGCGTCACGCGCGTGTGCGTGGCAATAAAGCGCGTGCACTGAATTCGAGCGATTTGCGGCCGCCCTCTTCACACCTCGCACACGATGAACCGCTCCGCTTGTGACCGACGCTAAAATAAAAAAAATATAGAAAAAACTTAACTCAAAAATCATTAAAACTAAATAAATTATTTTTCTAAGTTACTTGTACATTATGTCATTACTATTCGCGATCAGTGGCGTGTTTTCTTTGTTCATTGCGTATACTGCCAGGTAACCACTGTACTGCAAGCGGCTTGGCCGCGCAATGAACAGAAAAAAAACTCGTTTTGTAGTACACCAAAGGTTGGCAGGTGTTCTCTTGCTAGGAGGTGATGTTAATTCTTTGATAGAGATAGGTAGTTGCTAGCGTCTTAATCATCAGTGTGTCGACCTGGTTAGTGATCTAAAAACAACGTACCAATTTTGTACTCTCACGTAGAGAAATGAGTGTTAAAACCGATATAATTTTAAATCAGTATAAGTAATTAACTTAACAAAAATAAATATTTCGTCTACAAACTGAATTTTCTCATAGCATATCAAAAGTCAAAGTTTTGATATAGGTAGATAAGTACATTTGCTTAGTTTGTACGTCACCAGATTATCGACCTCTGTTCGGCATTTGCCCAAACTTCGTTTTCCTATTCTCTTCGTCTTCCTCAAATGAATCGATCTGAAAATTATTTCTGTCTAGGCACACTAAAAAAAAACAACTTCGTCAAACACGCGATCCCGGCCAAAACGGTAAACAAAGCACTTTAAAATCTGCTCACTAAAAACATCAAAGTCCAGTTAGAGCGGCCACAAGGGGAGTACAGCCGACGGCGATAGTTGGCCGTATTGTAGGCACGCCGCGTTGTTTTATTCGCGCAACTCGAATAAAAATCAGTGACCGTAAAGTGAAGAGGCCGAGATATTGAGTACGGCATCACCTCGTAAATTTCGCCGTATAGCATTGCCATGCCCGCGTATAGTACGGTACGAGTACGAGCGACGTGCGCCTTCACACTCGCTGATGTCACATTTTCAGACCAACGGAGCGAGAAATAAGTACATTTTTGCTCACGCGCCGTAATAAAAAAATAATGACATGTTTTAAAAGTAAATCCGGGTACCGTCATTGACAGACTAGAGCTCGGGACGACTGGTGACGCACTGCGAACAGGTAAACACGCTTAAGCTGGAGCTTATTCATAATTTGAATGGAAATCTTCGAGATTTTTCTCTCAAGCGAAACGCTGTGATCGATCACCTCCACCCGAGTCACCTTTAAATATATAACAAGAGAATATCTCCGCCCGTTGTGTACACGGCGCGGCTCGGATCAGGGAGGCCTAATAAAATTATGCTTGAGTAAAAGCCGTTTCCGTCAAATAATTTAATCATTCATGCGATACCCAAAAAGGCAAGTTTGTTCATAACCGGTACAACAAAGGAACTCTTCCATCAACGGATTGCCCTCTTGCATTAATAAGAGCCGCCCTTAATGTAAGTGAGCTCCTTTAAATCAATAGGGAATGTCCTTATTTACTTTCCGACCGATCTACCGCCGGCTGCCTTATAAATTGAAGCGAATTCTTCACAAAGCACTTTTAATGAGACCTTTACGAACGCCGCGCTTTTGATGCGATAACTTTTTTCGATATTTTCGTCGTCGTAGAAAAATAGCGTCGGTCCTTGTTGGGTTAGGGCGTTCGGGGATGGGTGCGTCCCTCTCTGGGAGAGTGCAAACGAAGAGCGCTCGAGGCATCTGCAATCAATGGAGCGTTCAAATTGGAATAAGATAGCGAAAGGTAGCGTGTCTCATAATAAGACGGCCGCCGTGATACTCCGCCTCCGCTGGCACACATCATATTGGAGCTCCTTCTGATAGCGCTGGCATCGTCACAAATTGTTGCCGCTGATTTTGGAGTAAATTGGGGAATATTTCAATTTGCGTACGTAATTGCGTCTTGATTTACCATTTCATTGGTGGGCTCTGCGCTCCGTGGAATGTTTTATTACAATTTATTTGCTTCCAGAACGAGAACTGAGATAAGGTACGGTTTGTGGAAAGTTTGTCCGTCGGATCTCTGTTTTGGTGTAAACTAAGCTCCAATTTCCTAGGAGCTGTCGTCGCCTAAGCCAATAAGCGGGCGTGGCGAGGAACGGCGCAATGACTGCAACTTTGGACTGCAATCGATGTTAACAGGCCAATTTGCCTGTAGGGACAATGAAACTATACGCTAGCGACGCAAGCCTCAGGCGACTCAGTTCCTTCCAACTGCAATTTTGATGCTCGTGCGAGATCAAGAAATCATAAAGAATGAAAATATAACAAAGAATGAAGTTTGTTAAAAATGACGCGTGATGATTGTTTTTTTATACTTAATTGAGGAGATGGTTATATAACTACGTGTTAAACGTTAAAAGCAGACGACAGCTTTACATCAGGTGTTGTTTCTTTTTTCAATCAAACAAAAATCACAAAGATGCGGTTCGTCACGATAGCTCATAGTAAAAGTAAGTCCCATTCTCCCATTAGATGGCGTTGTAATTAAAATGACGAATTTTTCGTCGGTTTTTGTAATTTTTAGAATATCCGTAGAAAACTAATTGTTGATTTTATTATTTGCATATACAATATGCCCACAACTAACTGTCCTCAAAAAATCGCGTCGAATTAACGTCTGTGGAAGCAATCCAGTTGCACCAATGTTTGTAAAGAAGATGAACCACCTTAAAAAAAGTGTCACACAGCGTGACGTCACACGGAACTTTAACTGGCTATATCTTCATCATTTTTGTTTAACTGAAAAACAAACAAGAAAACACGTGTCCAATATTTACTCGTAATTTAATTGATGGACTAATTGGAAGTTTTAGGACACTAGCCTTTTTTAAACCTGAGATGGCGAGATGACCTGGACGCCGAACAGAGCGAGAGGCTAAATATAGCTCTGGATACGGAGATGTGAAAGTCAAGAGGGGAGGCATTTTCCCAGCAGTGGCACACAGCTGTAGGCTAAATATAATAATAATAGCCTATTTTAATTAAAATATGCAACCTCAGAAGTAAAATAATGTATGAAAATTAATTATAACATGCAATTTCCCGTCGCTTACGCCTGCATCTTGCGATTCCAAGTTTCACATGAGTTTAATTAGCCTTTAACTTAATAGTCTCCTCGGAAGCCTGTGTGCGCTAAAAACGAGTAACTACGATTATGCTTTAATCGTAGAGCTTAAATTAAAATAGAGTTAACATTTTCATATGCACTTTTGACACGGAAGTACCGTGAGACTCTGGCATAGTGAAATAAACGTTTAAGGATTATTAATATGTGTGCCGGGCTAAACTTGACTCATGGCCACTTGCTGCATAAGTAATTCTCGATTTAGTCGTTAAACCCGGTTTAAGTATGCAGGTACTAATCTGAGCTTAAGTTTTTGTTTATAGTCATTCATTGGTTTATTCGCTTGTTCTATTTCAAGTCTTTATTTAAATAGGTCTACTTCTAGTAGTATTTCGTAGGCTTGGCTGTTTATGAAACTTTACTTCTGTTTATGAGCAAATCACCTCAGTCAAGGCTTGGCACGTTTTTTACAGCTTAGAAGTTTTTTCTTTTTTTTTTATTAGTGATTCTTATTTCAGCCATCCATCAATACGTAATCAAAAATAATATTTCGCATTTAAAAACCGAAATCGCACCTTAACATTTGGCTTATGAATTAAACGTCAGGACAATCGCATCATTTAACCCGGATTAACATTTTCGCAGAGAGTTAACGCAATGCTTGAAATATAAAGTGCAAATCTGAAATTCTCCAGCGCGGAATATGGGCCAGCCGAGTGGCAGCCCCTTTAAGGCTCTAATTGTTCGCTAAGTTTCATCATTTGCATTTCAACTGAGCATTTTATCTCGACAGTTTACTTAAATGTCCGAGTGTTGACGATTGTCGCATCGATTTTTTATAATCTGTGCCGTTTTCTGCGACTTGACTGCGTTTAGTTCTATCTGTGGTGTTCTTTGTACGCGATGTACATTTATTGCGATATTTTATATATCGTATTACTTTGTACGCGCAAGGAAGTATTATAAGAAAGTTTTACATAATGATCCTCATTGATTCTCATTTAAAAATTAAATATCATGTCATTGCGTAAAGAAACACGGTATAGGTAGGTATATATAAAATATGATTTGAAAATCGTAAGCTTATTTTACAACAATTATTTACCTCAATCAAATACTAGGAATAGCAGTTATGAGAGGTAATGCAACCAGCGTCTTGTGGTCGACGAATTTTACTTATAAGTTTAGTATAGTTATGTTTTTATAAATGTTTACATGTTACAAACCGAGAACCCAGCCAATCGAAGAAAACTTTAAACTCTTGTCTGCGCTGTAGGTACTATTCTCTCAGTACCTATCTCATCTTCCTTGTCAAAAAGAGACATACGCAAGCTTCGGAACTTCTAGCAACTGGCACTCTAGTGTACTTGTACTTGGTAACCTTCACCGCTTCTTTATAGCTCAGTGGTAAGGCGTTAAGTGGCGTTCAGTCGAGATTACATTTTCGGGATCTTATAAGAGCTAAATGAACATTTTTATCACCATATTAACTCGTATTTTAGCCATATACACGGTGATATTATCGCTTTAATTCGGTCGCGCTGCCCGTTCCTTATTATATTTGCCTTGCAACGCTTACGCTTGTCAAACGACACGCTATTTCTTTCATTAAGTATCTACAAGAATGTTTAATATTTGAATCGCTTTGTTAATTAATATCATAGCTCTGAGACATTGTCCTTGACTGTCGCCCTCTTGGTGAGGCTCAAGTCTCATTTGTTTTACTTAGTAATTATAAAAAACTTTTTTTTTATAATTACGAGTCAATTAAAGAAGCACTAAAATAGCTCCATGTCATTCGAGCTAATGCCACTTTCCTTGCATTGCAAGCCTACAGACAGACAAGTAGAAACGTGAACGTATTTTATTCTTGCCGGTTAAAAATAATGACATAATGAAGATTGATTGATCGGCTTTCCTTCTATTTTTCCTTCTCCCCCTCCAGCTGAGATTCTTCGCTAACCCCATTAATTTGAATCATTTGTCTTAATAAATTAGAGCGCCCTTAAAAAAGCATGTAAAATAATGTCAACAAATCCCTACATGTCCTATATTTAGCCTTTTGCGTACTCTACCTTTTGCCTACTCTATTTTCAGTCACTATTTATTATATCATCATAATATTTTATTTATCTTCTGCCATTCCTAGTTATTTTAAAAAAGAAATAACAAATAATTAAATATGATAAAATTAAATATAAGTAATATCACAATTAGTTCACGAAACGTGAAAGATGTCATAAAAATCAAACAAAAACAGTGGGATACTATTAAACAAGGTACAGATAAGAAAACGAAAATTAGATAGGCGCTTAAAAACGTCAACATGAAATTCCACTGCACTCTTTTAAATAGTATTACAATGTTATGACTTGTCCAAAAGAATTTGTTTAGTCTGCGTCCAAATGCTTCATCTGAACATCCATAATCGGACCCAATGCTGATTCATCATCATCATCATCCCAGCTATACGTCCCACTGCTGGGCACAGGCATCTTCTCATTCTGCTTGGGCTTGGGCCGCTGCTAACTTGAATGAATGCTGTTTAACTTGAATAAAACAATGTATACTGTAAAAACTTAATTATTTCCCTAACTACTCACTACACATAGACCTTCGACTCGTAGATCTATATGGATGCTCGGTTAATAGGGAACGACTCAAACAAAATAACGAAGGTTTATTCAGCGGGGAAGTTTAACCGAAAATGAATAAACTCCGGCTCCTAACGCAAACAAAGAAACCATTTTATATTTGTAAAGCGTACTCGTAACTCGTCTCGTAATTTGACTACAGTCGGGCACATTATTTTTCACACAATATTCCGCGATGCCCGCGGGCTGCTTGGAAATACCGATATTTCCTCAGCTTCATTATGGCGCTTCAATCAGAAACTATTATAAATGTTTCTTACGAATAGCAACTTGATACTTTCAGTCTTCATATTTTTGAGAAAAAAGGTATTGACAGACAGACGAACAATAAAGTGATCCTACAAGGATCTTAAAGGCACCAATTTCTGGAAAGAGTATTTTAACGCCTAAATTATTATTTTTATTTCCCTCCTTGTCATTACTCCGAATTCCACTGTAAGAGATGAAAGGAGGCCCCTCTCCGACAGGAGACAAATACTTGCTTTTTGCATACAAATACATTTCACGAGGCACGTACTGTTTCAGAATAACATAATTTAGCTGTTCTGTCTCGTCAAACAGATTAGGTGCTGATAGGTACCTAACAAGATGCGGGAGTTGCGCTTCTTTTGTTTGCGGATGAGCTGTAGTTATTTTAATCAAAATTTTAAAGTTGCAGTTCATTTTATACAAGTTTTGAACAGTTTTTGTTGAGATTACGAGTACAATGCTTATCATGTTCGACCACTTTAAATATCTAGAGAGAGGTCTTTGTACTCTAAATCAGTAAAAACACGGTGTTTTTGTTAAACTAACCCAACCATCCGCTAAAATAATCGAGATGAAACACCTCGTGCAAAAGGTAAAAACAATGAGTAAACATGTTTTATAATTAACATTGTAGCTGACCATAACATAGTAGTACATAAAACTCACTAAAAATCATAACTCCACTTATATTTTACGGCTCATAGATGGACGAAAAAGTCAATTTAAGTCTTTACGACGTCACAGTTTACAGGCGTCATATAAAATTATCGCTGCCATTTTCCAGACTCGTGACGTCACACACGTAAAGAACAAAAATAAGAAACGTGTATTATCTACGGCGGCGATTTAAGAAGCCCGAGAACATGTCCGCATAAAACCCTGATTCATCACGTCAATAGATAATTTTATCGCTCCTGGAATCCCATTTGTTCGGCGTAGATTTACTTGGAGGTAAGTGTTTTTCAGCCTACCCTCATTATAATATTCAATGCATTCATCGTCACTCATTCCTACTACTAAAACGCTGATGTTGGGCTTCTGTTTTCGATCAAATTATACGGGACGCTCACGCATTTGTGGAATGAATGTGTTCGCGAGTTTGTTGAGGCGAGAGGGAGCATAAGCTTGGGCGTGGGAAGGACAGGGACGGAGGGTATGGAATTCGTTTAGGCGAAATGTCTGCTCTAATGAGAAGTGAGTTAAATCGCCAAATAAAAGGTAGGTTGTGGAGTCAGCGGGCCTACGTTGCTGACTTAAGACTAGAGTTACCACCTGTTTCGATTCAAGCGGGACAGTCCTGTTTTGGCGATATTATCCCGCATTCGGACGACCTTCACACTTTATCCTTATTTTTTGATAAAGAACATCAGGTTTTGAGCAGGTTCAGTTTTTATTTCAAATGCTTTGAATAATTAATTTCATAAAATGATTGTTAAATGTCAGAAATTGTTAATCTGTCTTTAAGTAAATCATTTTTTTTTTAATGAAGATTAAGTAAAATATCCAATTGTTTTACTTCATCCTCGTTAATAAAGTAGCAATATAGAAATCGTATCGTATAACAAGAAAAAAAAATTGACAGGCTTTTTTAAGAACGCATTCTTCTTGACAATGATAAGGTTCTTTTCGATAGCACTGGTAAACTAAAATAAAGAAACTTAAAATAAACTTTTGATTATGGTTCTATAATTAAATCTAGACTACACTGAAGATGACACAGAATTGATGAAAACAGCCCATAGCAAAAAGAAATATTACCATAAAAATCGTCAAAATCAAACCAAATTACCAAACTCCAACCCTCTTTGGTGCCTGACTGTCCTGATTTTTTTACAGAAAGCAGCAACCCTGCTTGACGCCGGAGCCTATTCTAATAGCCAGTATACCCGCCTCCCTCTCATAAACACTTATCTCTCGCGATGATCTAAATGTTAGGGTCTCATTCCAGCGATCGTCCGGACACGCGATTGTTTACCATCGAGTAGTTCCGACTAATTAGTCGCAGACGTAGTTTAATTAAACTCCATCCTCTCAATCTGTTCGTTCGTTGATACGTATCGATTGTCGGCGACTAAATATTTGCAGAGTTGAAAGATATTGGAAAACTGATGCTTAAGCCATCGGCTGGCGCGCTTTATGTGTGTGATCTTTGATATCTTTCTGAAATCATGAACTCTGAAGGTGGACGCGTTTCTTTTGATAAGTTTTGAAAATTCTTTGGCAAGTTAATTTGAACTTATGGTTGAGTACAAGCTTACAAAGGATTTTGAAGATCTGCTAGACTGGTAATATTACAATGATTAGATTTTTTTTCTTAATTTTGTCATCGTATAAATATGTAATGGTTGTTTTCGAGCCTCTTGCTCTAAAATGAATAACAAGTGAACAAACGATGAATGTCTCACGCGTTTAAATTTATATCACTAATTTGATAAAGTTTAAGGATGATTTTCAATTATTATTTTTATTTACATTCACTACGTATTCTTGCGAAGTTCAAGCTTACTAAAACCCCTTCTTTACCGTGGTACCATCAGATTAGTAACATTGATGGTACTACATAGGTACCTGTAATGAACAGTCGAACTTAGTTTGTTTGTGAGGGAATAATCTCGAGAACTGTACAATAGATCCTAAAAAGTTAATTTAATTACCGAATAAAAAGCTGAAAAAGCTGCATTAATATACATTTCTGATTAACAAAAGTAACTTTATCCCGCACAAAGTTCCTACCGTAAAAAATAGTCTCAAACTGCTCAACATTTTTATAAATTATCGACAATGAATCACGTCCCGTCGCTATTAGAACACCACGTAGCAACCCTTTCAGTAATGATAACACCCCCCGTCCCCCCTACGTCTCAATTCGGGCTCGATTATATCGTAATCCGTATAACCTAACACGTGGGCAGCCGATAGCGGTGGAGGGGGGGCACGTAGCCCATGCTGAGTGCCTACGGTACGGCAGACACGCTTGCCAAACAGAATACAGATGTATACTTGCAATCAAAACAAACTTACACTCTTTTTCTTTGAGCAGTCATGTAATAATGAATAAATTAATTGACGAATGTTTATTGTGAATTTTAATTTTTATTGTTCAAACTAATATAGGTACTTATGTAGTTTTATTATGATTGGTTTTTGGAGTCTTTTTTTATTTTTTATTTCAACTCCAAATTTGTTACTTTTACCAATCATAATTTGATTGCTTAGTAGCGACATCTCTTGTCTGGGTGAGCGGTTAGTTCCGAAAGAGTGTGACGTCTGTCGACGCTACATAGATGTCGCTAGTGCTGCTGCTTAAGTAGCAAAGTAGAAATAAGCAACCTGAGATATGTATGCATAGGAAAAATTCGTGTCTAGATGCCTGTGCAGCAGTGGTGTGGGGGTTATAGCACGCAGCACGGATTGCTGAGGATCTGGGTTCGATTCCCAGTGCTGGTCTCTTTTTCTGGTTTTTCTGTGCATCCATGTCTCAGTTTGTATTTTCGATATGTAGTTTTATGTTTTTTTTACTATCATGTATTTCTACCAATAATACTATAATACAATTATGCGGTGTTCTTTCTTTATATACCCACTATTTATTAATGGTTCCATCAATTTGAGTTTTTTTCACTTTCGGTAGCTATTACATTTTAATTTTAAGGCTAGATAATCACAGTTTTAAATCTAATGACAATTCCTTGCCAAAATGTGAAGAAGAGGGGCGAATGCGGCGCACTGGTAGATGTGACCTTATCCGCTCATATGCACATGATCGCAGAGATCTATTTTCATCTTAAACGACTCGTTATGTTTATCATTATCAACATGCCTGGATCATAAACAATTACAACTATAATTCATGGTTCAATACATAAACTAAAATAATTTCTTTGCTCACCCACTACCTTACGATAGTTAAGTTTATGCAAAACAGGTAGGCGTGTTCATGCAGTTCCTCCACCTCCACACTCTAAGAACACACACAAATCACACAAACCCATCTATCACCACCACCACACTACACTGACGCGTTTCGAACTCAACCAGAGCTCATCTTCAGAGCAACACAACCGTACACCATGCTACCAGATTTTAGACTAACAAACCACAACAACCGTTTTAATTTGTCACTGTAACTCCCCAAGTACCCACCTATATTTTTTCTCAAATAACACAAAGATTTTTATAATTCATTGATGACCTCCGCAAAGTGCGCCTGATTCAATAAATTCGTTAAATAGATGATGTTTAAAAAACACATTTGTAGCACTAAATTGCACCAATCGGTATTGATTGCTCATTCTTCTCCGCCCGTATGTCTCACTACTTCTCAAGCCGGGCAACTTTAGTTGCGGATACCATAAAACAGTTCAAGTGGCAGATAAAGCCGGCTATATACGTGAGGATTTGCACGCGCGATATTGCCCGCAAGCGTCCGACTTCGGCCACTCTTCGAGGATACACTTTCGGCGAAACTTTGGCTTAGTTAAAACTGTACAGCGTAATATTGATACATTGTGGCGACGTGGCGAGCAACTGTGCGCGTTCTTGTATTCAAATTTCTGTCGTGTAATTTACTTTTCGGATATCTTTGAGACGAATAAAGTTTACAGTTAGGCTTAATGTTGTTTAAATTGTAGACAGGCAGTAGTAGTAGTTTTGGGTCTACGTTATTTGTTTGTCAGGTCAAGGAAAATAAATCTAGTTTAAAGGCTACAATAAATGAAGTATTTCTCGCTAGAGATACGTCCTGAAATTAAGATGCCAACTACCGTATGGATTGAAAACACGTACGATCAATTAACAACAGAAAACACAACGAAAGACGCAATAAAACTGTATAAAAGTGTGTATCTACTGTTAACAGTTTGTAAGTTACACGTTTATTTACACTTAGCGTACGTTTTGTCAGCACAAACATTCTAGTGCCAAAAAAGTATTCCAACATTTCAAAGTCGTCTGCTTGCGATAAAGATTGCTTTCAACTTTGACTTTGATCAAAGTCGGAGTGTCTTATCGCCTGTACATTACCACTTTAAGTAAGAAGGCCTCTGCTTAAGTGAAACTTGGGCGTAAACACAAGGTAAAGTTTATTTAAGTTACTTTGCCAGAGGAACAGCCGATATAAACTAGCTCGAGATTATTTATTTATATTTTACCCTCTTGTTTCTTGATTTAAAATAAAAAAGTTGAAAATTACATTTAATCAGTGAATGAAGACTATCAAGAAGATACCTATTCTGTTTTCTCAATAGCTTAAATATCTGAGAGATTTTATCTTGGGAAATTGTTTGAAGTTTTTTTAAACTGTTAAAAATTGCCGTGAATGAGTTTTAAATAGGGTACCTTTACTCTCTTTACTTACTTTACTCTCGTATTAAACTGAATTAATAAAGAATAATATACCTATTCAATATCAAACTTGGAAATTTAACGTGTCAATTTTCGTTTCTATTTTAAAATGATTGATTAATTAATCTTTTATTTTGCTGAGGTCTAGAACAGTAACATGCAACTTTTTACCCTGTTACTCCGCAACCACAGTTCTGTTGTTTTGGAATAGCAATATAGGAGGTTTTAGGTGTCTGATATATATGTATTACCTCCGCAAACTAATGCCTAAATCAATCAATTCTCGACCTATCCCTTACACATAAATAATTCAAAATAAAATAGTTATTTTGCAATTATTAAACGCATTACAAAATTATAAGATACTGGGTTCAATTGCCCAGTTATATTTTTCTTTTCAATGTGTTCTAGTTTTATTCTAAAATAAACCAATACCCCGCTAGATTACAAGGGCAGCCGAAGAGTTTAAAATTTTGCTGGATTTAATACCGACTATCCCTGTCCGAACGGATTATGGAGGCCTAGTTTCCGCTCCGCAGCGTCGGCGGCTCCTGCTCGGCTTTCAAAACTCAATTTAAACTTGCCTATTTTTATACCAATTAATTTTAGCACAATAATATTCCGCCCAACAAATACTCGTACCTTGAGGACAGTAAACAATACTGTTACGAGTGTATTCACCTTTGCAATATCGATACGATCCCGAGCGTTCGTAGCGATCGCGGAGCTAGCCGAAAGCCATTTGAAATAATAAAATAAATTATTTCTATTCAGTGTTTTCGATGAAAGTCAAAAACGATTTGGCAGGGCGGGGTTGGCTGGCGGCCAAAGGTGAAAGTTAGCAAGACATTGGCCTACCAAGTACCGAATTTGTTTATACTGGGCCCGGGGTCGGAGCCAAAAACGTCAACCGCACCGTCGAAATCGAAAGTAGAAAACGTAAACATTGGGTGATTCATGTGCGGGTCGGGAAGGATTTTGTTTTCTTTCCGGCCGTCCGGGGACGGCGGAATTAAGAAACATGTTTAATTTGCTGTTTTCGAGTTGGTGCGTTTCTAATTAGTACGTTCGGGGAAAATGCCCAATCTTTAATTTACGCGCGGTTTTAGATATAATTTATGAGCTACGGAATAACTTGCTTCTGTGGATATGAAAGCATCTTTGTAATTTTATACTTATAATAAAGTAACGTATTTGACTGACTGATTGAAAATGCACAACCAAAACCATTGGAGTTAGAGACTTAAAATTTGGCAGGCATACTCAAGAAACAGTACGTATTTCATATTTACCACGGAATAGAGAGACTTCCATGGGAAAAACGCTGCAGAATACTCAGATATTTATTTATTAAATCTTCACTGACTGACTGACTCAGCAACGCCTAATCCGCCCTAATTACACTTAGAGAGCTTAGAAAGATAATAACAAATGTTGCAAAATTTCCACAAGATAGGAAGTTCTACAATGGAGGTAAAACTATTAAAACAATGTCTGTCAATGTCTGTGTGTCTTGCCTGTGTCAAAACTCCACATAAGTCTAGCCGATATAACTTAAAACACAAATAAAACATCAACCCTATACGAACGACAGGAAAACATCTTACATTCACATCCGCTAATAAAACACTCATCAAACGGAAATAAAATAGTAAATTAAAAAAACATTGTACGCTACCATCAATTTTATCTCCAAATTATATTTTCATCAAAAACAACCCTCGGTTCGCTCGGCAGTTCCATGGCTGTTGACATTCCCCGATATTTTCCCGACAAAAAAACATGACGGGCCCAACTCATCGCTCCCGTCTTTCGTTTTTTAGGGCTACCTGTATGGGGCAGTAAATTTTCTTGCGAGGGGGTGGACTGATGGCCCCTATTCATTTATTCTTTACTCTTTACTTTAAAAACATTGGAATAGTTCCTCACCTCCTTGATATCTTTCGTTTTATGGTGCTACTTATGGGTCAGTAAAATTTCTTGTTGTGACACATGATTTGGGGATATGTTTTTACGTAAATCTCTCCCTACATCCTAGAATACCTTGATAGATTTTTTGCGCTGTTATCTAATGTGCTTCAAACTGAGCTTCGTTTTAAAACACTGCCTATAAGATATCATTAAATATATCTTTCTTTCTATCTTTCTTTTCTAAACGCAACATAAATTCGGAAATAGCAACGCTTTAAAAGTTTTGCTAAGTCTATTCTACTGCAAACGAAACTAATGACGTCTCCTAAAAGCTTGCTTTACTACCACTATTTACACGCACGTTTAATGTAAAAGATTAGCAAATAACAGCTAAACCACATATCATAATCCACAATGGGCCAGCAAACGGTGCGTGCGTGGAATTGACGACAGAATTAAACAACAATGTAGGCAAGGTGCGGCCCCAAACAAAAGTTATGGTGCTAACTAATATGGCACGGGCGCTGGCTGTATAAAGAACAGAATTTACACTCAATAGAAGTCACACGACAATGTAGGATTCTAATGTGTTAAGCTTTGCTAAGCGGTGTTGGTGTATTGCGGGCGATTTGTTTTGATGGAGCGCAGCAGTATAGTAATGCATAACTCCGTAGTTCATAAACGTTTATCATTGGCTATGGATAAAACGTTTACTTCCTTATCTTCTTCATACACATAGTATAAAATGTAGAGAGAACTATCATGACAACTGGCTTGGATAAATTGTGGTGTTTTCCCTTGGCTTCTACACCGTGTTGCTGGAGTGTTGAGTTTCTAGTTGGTAATGGAGAATGCTGATTACTCTCACATGAGACCAGCGAATCGCCTTTTACGATATCCATGAGAAAAGACGGGTCCGTCCTTTTCTAGAACCAGGTGCGGTGAGAGAGAAGCAAGATCGTGAAAATTGACAAATCGTAATAAACTTTATGACGGTTACGCTTCAGCTTGTAGAAATGCTTTCATGTGTCTATCTGATGGTCTCGTCTACAGGCTGCATTTTTGTTGATCGCAATTCAAGTGAAATCGTGTGAGCTGGTTCGATAATTATCTACATACGTGGGCTTTCATTGTTAGTTCAATGTTGAACTTTTTAAGCGGTAGCGAACCCGTGAGGGTTGAAAATAAAAACAGCCGAATTAAACCTCCTTTTTCTAGTCGGTTTAAAACAGACTTATAGAGCAACTATTTGTGAATTTTTAAATTAGTATTTTCGTTCAATTGACACTCGATACCTTGATTTATACTCGTATTAACATTAACATATCTGTATACTTACTCAAACCTATAAAATCCATCCTCATCTAATAATCCCTTTATCGTGCGTTGACGTGTGTAAAACAAAGTACAACCAGTATAACTTTAATTTAAATTCAAAAACATTCCTTTAAACAACTGACTGCCGTCACAATGGGCTGTGGCGCCAGCCTTTGTCCTCTTTATGGGGATATAAAGCGTTGTCTGCCACACGTCACCCACCTTAGCCATAGGATACAGCCGTAAATACTTTTTATTGTAGGCAGAGTCGCGGGCCGCTAATGGGGTTCTTATAATGGTTTATTTTACGACAATGCAACTGGAAATACTGTTTTTCCTTGGAAATTATTTATATGCTAAAAGGATAGTCAGTCTGCGTTCCAAGCCTTCCTTTGGTCTTTGTTTAAAAAAAACTGTCAAATTGCCAGCAGAAATAAACTTACTCTGAACTTTACCTATTAAAAATTATGTTTTTGTTCAAAGTCATCATCATCATTTTTCCTAACGTTTTATAATACTGGCCTGCTTTTACAAATTTCTGAAGAAGGTAATAATGCTGTCTGTGTTATGATTTGCAAAACAACAATATTGAAAGAAGTACATGACAACAACCTACATATTTTCAAAGAATATGATGAACAGTTAAAAAAAAATAGTATAAAACGCATAATTCTCATTTCATAAAACAACGTTTCACGACGAAAGTAATGCGCTTCGCATCGTGATAATATAATGACGTAATTAATTATGTAAAACGAGGTTCTGACCCCTGATTGTTATATCAAATTATACAAAATGACACTATTTTCATATAAACATGACTGTAGTGTAGAAGCGTCGAAGTATCGGGAGCTCATCAAAGGTAGCGCTTTACATACCGTAACAACTTTGTCTAATAACTTTCTTAGTTTCCAATGCTAATTTGTCACATTTGTAGATAGTTGCTTTATAAAAGCGATTTAACACTCCATACAGTCTGTAGTAATATTGACTTGCGTGGCGATAAGCGATTGTCAAGCACAAAATTATCGACACGCCCTCAGATGGCAGTCAACTTTCATTCTGAGCTCTACAACCGCTCAACCACTCCTGAAAAATATCCACTGACATTTCATTACGGCAATGCACCGGACGTTAACCGGATTACGTTTTCAGAGTACACTTAACTTGAAGTGTAAAGTTAATTACACCGGATTCAAATGTGCCCTCTGATGTCCAAAGTAAACGGGTTTCGGACGGCGCCTATGTTAATGCCGCGGCAGGCCGTGTCGACAGGCAAACCTTCCAAGGTATAGGCGTTAGGCGAAATGGTTAGTCTATCGAATTACGAGACGAAATGTGGGCTTTCCGAGAAATGTGCTTTGGAGAACTATAAATATCATTGGTAAATATCACTCACTACAAATGTCCAAGAGATTACGAACATGTCGACTGGATTTACTTACTACACTTGAGATTGGTTAAATTTATGTGAATAATTAAATCACCAGTAAGTGAGTAAGTGTTGCTGAACCAGTCAGATACACCTTCTGCACTTTCTGCACTTTTCGTCAAGTGAGATAGGGGGCAATCACGAATCAGTTTTATAAAAAAAAAGAACTGTTACGAGTAATGACTTAAAAGTCAGCATTAAAGTCTTCTTTAGACAAATTGTATACTTTGTTTGTCTACCCATGATTATGATGCTAATAGTAGATGCATTTGAATCAAAAGAAAATACATCTCAATTAAAATCTCCTTCCTTTCTTTGAAACTAGTTAAAAAATATATGTTTTGCTTAGTATCTCGCGATTCAGGGTCCCCTTACTTAGTTTCAAAATAAGTATTTCTTATAATGGTCTTACCTATATTTTATATGTTTATAACACTTTATTAATTTGAGCATTATATTATTGTACCTAGATTTTACTATTTCTGACTGGTCAATTGTTTTGGTTTCTTTATTTTTGTACAGCAAAATGTTCGCATACATACATACTTAGTTACTTATTTTAAGTATGTTGATAACGTTAGCGTGCTAACTATCTGCTGAAAGTTGCATAAATATTACAATACATACCTAAACTTAAATAAAGCTTACAAACAAATTTTAACGAACACAACAATAAGTTGGACATTGAAATAGAGTTATTAATTTTAGTAATAGAAAGTAAAATTATCAGGAAAGCAAAAGTGAAGAGGGTAGGGTAGAGTTGGCAAGGCAAACCGTTGGCAGAAAGTCAAAGTTCACCCAGATTGTTGCTTTAAAAGTACTGGCAACTACCAGATATCTTCTTCTAAGTCGCTATACTCTTGATAGAATGATCGTATGTCGTTGGGTTTTTTTTTAATGACTATCTTGAGAAAATAGTGTAGTGTCCCCTTGCCTTCCACACTGCAGTGCCGGAGTTCGCAGTTCATAATTGACAGTAGAGATTACTGCCCACTCTTATATCAGTATCCTTGGTCGCCTTTTACGAGACCCTCGGGAAGAGATTGGTCCGTCCTATTCAAAAACCGCATAGAAACTTCTAGACGGTCACCCCATAATTTTTATGGACATCTTGGTCCCAGAGGTGACAAATTCAAATTCAAATGATTTATTCAGTAAACAGGCCGCAATGGGCACTTTTACACGTCATTTATTTTAAACAACCAGCGCTTTCTGAAGGACCATCATTGCCAAGAATAATGCGCCGCAATAATCTTGGCAGTCTTTTATTCAAAATAAAATAATTACAAATAAAATACTTAAAAACAACAGTACAATTCCTTTTAATTGAACGGAAACAATTCATTTGCTTTAAGCAAGTAATTGTTTCAGTTAATTGATATGGACCTCCGCAAAGTAACGCCTGATTCAATAAATCCTACTATTAGTTACAAATGCGAATGTTTGTAAGTGTATGCACAAACGCACTGTGTTTGCTACTGTTTCACGTTAAAATAGCTGGATGTTTTAAATAAAATTTTATATGTAGCTGGTCATGTCTGCCGGATGCATCCGGATCGTTGGGCCCAAATCACCACTCATTGGGTTCCAAGCGACGGGCACCGGAGCAGAGGAGGCCTATAAGAAGGTGGCGGGACGATTTGGAGTGCAACATTTTGCCGAAGACAGAGACGAGTGGAAGGAGAAAGGGGAGGCCTTTGCCCAGCAGTGGGACACTATATAGGCTATAAAAAAAAATATAGCTGGACGTTTGAATAACGCATATTCAGGCTGTTTTTTATCTCGATGTTCCCATGGTATTGGGATTTTCCGGTAACACTAGAGACAAAATTTTGCAAACGCAAGCGAAGCCGTGGATAAATGTTAGTCTAATAATACCTTTATGCGAGCATGAGCAATTCTTGAATATTTATTTATTAAAAGTAAAACTGGCTCTCCCGCGGCCTGGACCCTAAGATGCTGGTAGCATTTCCTCGCATTTATTTATTTATTTGGGGATCTCGGAAACGGCTCCAACGATTTAGATACAATTTTCTATGCGAGGGTTTTCGGGAGCGAACAAAAGTGGATCCGATTTTTCCCGAAGCTGTGGACTAATTTGACATGTTTTAAAGTTACGCACACTCTCTCATTCTATCGACATGCCGTCCCTGTCTCCCCTCAGCCGCGAACAATCTCCAACTTTAAAGGCTGTTTGTTCGCGCTGAGATTATTTTTTCTTCACCGCAAACACATTATATCGTCGTAATGTGGTTTGCGATGTATTTATATTTCCCGTCCCTCGGTGTGTTTGCTCGTCCCGAGCGCGCGTGTGGGTGCTAAAACGTACTATTTTATTTATGTGTTCGCTGGCCACAATCAAAATTATTTATGCCTTTTATATATGGAAATCTCGGCCTTTGTCCCGCTGCCGGCCGCCCGTGTTTTTCTCCCTAAATTGCTTTTATTCGACGACTGGCTTAATATTATTTTTGTAATTAAAAACTCGTCCCGAACGTTTTCATCGCAGTGGGAATGTTTCGCGCAATTTACGCGGAGCGAAATCTTTTTAGACGGCGGGGAAAGTTTTTTTTTTAAATTTAGCAATTATTTATTCTTGGGACCGCTTTTAGAATAACGTTTCTGTCAACGACGTGGGTGTGCTGTGGAGATGTGTACGGGTTGGGTGTAAAATGGCCCCTGGGTCAGAATAACTGTTGTGGCCTGCCAAGTGCGAGTCGAACTAATGCACAGGGGGTGCCAAATTAAAAGCCTACAAAAATTGCTATGTATGTATCATCATCATCATCTCGGCGTATACACGTCCCACTGCTGAGCACAGGCCTCTCTGAATGAGAGGCCTTGGGGTTGTAGTTCCCACGCGGAACTAATGTGTGTCTTAGGTTTTCGCAAAGCTGCCGGTATTTTTTTAATTTAATTTCGTACCGATGTGCGAGTCGGGGATCGAACCCCACGACCCTTTGCTTGAAAAGCCATCAAAGTTCAATATAGGTACAAAAAGATTACAATCAAAATAGATACCACAAACGGGACTTAAAGCGCTAAAACATACGATCCATATTTAGGTTCCTCGAAGTTTCGACCACATTACAGTAGCCGTGGCAGTTCAGTCTACTCTAATGTGGTCGAAACGTCAAGGTAAGTATTACTCGTATGTTGTACTGTGATAAGTCCCGTTTGTGGTATTTTGACTATGAGTGAAAATCACGAAAGTTTAAAAACGTTATAAAAATATCACAATTCCTGTAAACTAGAAAACAGAACGGGAATTTTTATCTGTCTCTTAAACATACAAATCAACTGTTCTAAACTCATAACATTTTATACGTCGTGGATGAACATTTAAAAGCGAGTAGCGTTTCGCCGCTCGCTATCTTCTTATGGTGGGGCCGCGCCCTATTAACCCGCCCTACTACGAATGCATATATCGGTCAAGATAGTCAGGCCGCAGCGAAGGTTTAATCTTAAAGGATAAGCCCAAATCAATGAGACGTGTAGGCTTCGGGAGATATATTTGGCTCAGTGTACGAGTACGTACCACAAACTAGTGATGTAACAAATATTCGCATCTTTTTCAATGTTCACGTTCACAATTTTGTTTCGCATATAAGAAAATATAGATTTCTACTTTTTGTAAATACCTACCTTAGGCTTAGAATAACTAAATTAGTTTTAGCTGTATTTTTCTTTGGTTTTGCAGTAATGTATTTGCCGTTATTTCTTGTATACCTAATGTTGTGTGTAAATAGATATTTTCTTGTTAAAATAAAAAAAAATCCTATCTTGTCTTACTAATGTTATAATGAGAAATTTTTAAAAGATAATTGTTTTTATCATGTTTGAATCGATTTAGATGAAATTTGGTGTATTTTCACACTAAATCGATTCAATCGGTCTAAGTTTCGGGGAAGGGCATTTATTAAGGGCAAGGTTTTTATCATGAAAAAGCGAATAGTTAATCGAATAGCGATGAGCGAATTCTTCACAGACGAAGTCCCGGGCAACGGTTAGTAATTTTTTAAATTTCAGCCATAATGACCAAATTTGCTTAACATTCGAAGTTGACTAGAATCCAAAATAAAACCATAATATATTAGTTGTTATTAGAGACCCTCTTAATTTTTTATTTCATTTTATTTTTACTGTAATACCATTGTAACGGCAATACAAATAGGTACCTACACATTTTATATAAATTTCAGCAGTCTATCTGTTACGGTTCTTGATATACAGCCCTGTAACAGAAGGACACCTTTGCGACAGTGATAAGGTTCCTTCGTCACCCTTCGTGTCCGGAACCTTAAAAAAACATGTTTGCATTAAATAACATACACAAAAATGTGAATTCAAACATTCATTACATCACTAATACAATATATGTATATTTTATATGTACGGGAATCGATATTAACGTCTCGGAGCCCCGAAACGGTAGCGATTGCTTTCCTTGTAAATAAATAGACACATAAATACGTGTAGATGAAAGATTTATGTATGTGGTACTGCAAACACATGTGTGTCAAGATTGCAGATACAAAAAATCAGTTCAAACTTAGAAGTAAATATTTCATATTGTTTGTGTGCACTGCACCGTACTACGCTGATGAGTTTCGAACTCAAACAAAGTTCATCATCATATCGGTGACTTTAGTTATTCAACGAATTTCCATATTCTGTATTCTATCGCAATCGCAAGTGATACAATTAAGACACATATTTAACTGTTATAGAAACTTTTTTTGTAACAATCTTTCCTTGAACGCTACAGCCAGTTAATAAACGCTATCGCCGTTCTCAGTGTCAAATGCAGTGTCGGTCTGAAACCCTTCAAATGAAAAATCTCAACAAAAGAGCTTATAAACAGTCGTCAGCGCGCCCACAGCACGTATCCCCGGAAAAAGCCCGGTATTTCGATAACTGCCCAATTCATGGGGCAGCCCGGTCAAATCCGGGGTTATTTGGTACCGACGGAAAATCTGACAAGCGTTTTCCCGGACCAGGGACGTTTTGTTTGTGTTTTTGAACGCGTGCTTCCGGGCACTGAAGGGTAGGAAATGTTAGACGTTGTTATTGCTTTGTAAATTGCACGAAATCCCGGGTTATCGCCTACTCTGGGCATCGCCTAGATTATTGAATACCGGATTTATATACGGACTCGTTTTAGTGTTATAGAAGTAAGTTATTGCGTTATAAGGAGTTGTGTTGATCGTAGTTATACGGTTAAGGTGCTGACTAACTTTGCAGCATAGGTATAAAATAAAAGTCGCTCCCAGCATCTATCTGTATATTTGAGACCCTGGGTCCTTGGGGTCCCGGCGCACAAATTTTAAGTAAAGAAGTGCAAAAGTGCCTGGTTGACACTACTGGAGACCAAAGGGCTGGCAGCTATCTCTCTCAACGAATCGCCATCGCCATTCAACGAGGGAATGCAGCCAGCCTCTTGGGCACCATACCACGGGGGCCTTTTTAACCGACTTCAAAAAGTAGGAGTTTATCAATTCGGTTGTGTTTCGGTCTGTTACCTCAGAACTCCGTTATTTATGAGACGATTTGATTTTTTTTTGCGTTCATCTAGGAATGTCTTCAATTAGTTCCCACCACCAAATTTTAATCAGGATCTGATGATTGGATCTTAAGGAAATCGAGGAAACTCTTCAAATGTTGTAGGGACACCTATAGTAAATTCGATATATTTAGTAGTAAATCGTGCATTTGCTCTTGAAAATCATCATTTGGTGAAGTGGAACTGATGATGAAGACCACAGTTGGCCACCGAATTACTACTCAATTACAAGTATTTCACGGGTTGAATTTTAATTACTATGACACAGTTGCTAAGCAACTTATGCTCCTTGTAATGCATATTATGATAAAACGGGTAGTGAAGCACCAGGACTCCTCAATAATGAACGTCTCAGCATTTATTATTATCATTTATTTCAGGGCCATCGTGTAGAACCCTTTAGGTTAGGTAAGGTTAGTTTTATAAAAATCCTGAAATATTTACAGTTTCAGAAATATTAAACAGGTGGGAAATTAAAATTTGCGAAATGAATCTGGTTGTTCTGTATGTATGTACGCTCAGCTATTTTTAAACTACGCAACGATTTTAATGCAATTTTAGTGATTCGAGAGGTTATGTGTGTGTATGAGGAATTTGGTTTATCGCGCGCTTTCTGGAACAAATTGAATATTCTATTATTTACATATTCCAATTTTCTAACATAATGTGTGCAAAATTTCATGGCAATCCGTTCAGTAGTAAGCAACAAGACAATCACACTTTAGCATTTATAACATTACTAAGAATATTCTTCCTAATAAACTAATAAATCTAACTTTGTTTGTCTGTCTGTTAACTCTCACGTCTCTATTCATCGGTCCATCATCGTTAAAACTCGAATCAAAATAATTAAAATTTGTTCTTTAATAAAGTCAGCCTATTCAGCGCTCAAATAAAGAATCAACGAAAATCGTCATCTGTATTCATAAAGTGAGCCGGTGATTATGACAAAAGCGCTTGCCTCTTTAATTATTCGGAATGTTCATTAGATTTGCAAAGCTGACGATTAATTTTTGATTGACATGGTTCTTTGGTGACTCGCGCTTTAATTGACCGGGCGTGGGAGGAGCGCGAGCGAAACGACTCCGTTTCTGGTTGGAAAAATAGTTTCGTATGCCCGGCAGCTGTTTGGCTGTCTGTCCTCTACAGTTCGCATTACTCAATCGATTTTCGTGAATTTGTGGTTTGATAATTACCAAAATTAAGAAAATCTACTGTCTACCTGTTTAAATTCATAAAGTAAGAAAGAAAGAAAGAAGACATTTAGTCACTAATACGGAAGACACACAAATACAATAAAATGTACACAATTACACATAAATAAATCAAAAGAATACATGGAAACACACATGAAAAAAGTAACATATTACACACCGCCGCATAGTACCTACAGCCGCGCTGATACATATGTTAATTATAAAGTTTTATTTTTCCCCAAGACTCACGCTTGACCAATTCAGCTCAGATTGATGATAGAGATAAATAACTAAATATCAACAAAAACTGATCCACAGTATAAATAAAAACTCACTACGCTTTTCATCAGTAAATAAAGGTTGGGAATCAGGATAAATGTTGGGATACATTGCGCTGTAGGATGACACTAGAAAGAGAGAATGATATCGCAAGCGTCCATGTAATATACAATACGGTCTCAGGTAACTAACCACCGTGCAGCGTACGTCTGGACCGCGCAATGAACTGCGAAAACTCGTATTCGCGCGTAGAAAAGGCGCGAGCGAGTGACAATCGCGTTAATCGCCGCCTTTATTAACCCACCATTTTTAATTTGCCCCGTTATACGCTCGCGATTTAGACTAATGGATTCTTTTAATGACCGAATGAATATTTAAATCCCGAGTTAATGAAAATGATATAAGTAACGGTTGAAACGTCGCTCCTGGCTTCAAATTGCGATTTAAACGTGCCATTGTTAATCATTCATTCATTCGTTCAGGAGTGAATGATGTAGTTTTATTAAAGTGTAGTTTAGTGAGTTGATTAAACCTGGAATTGGATTTTGATTAAATACAGCTATACGAGGGCGTAATGAAGCGTAATGGGATATAAGGAAAATAAGAAATGCCGATTGAATGGATTACCGCCGTCGTCTCCTTGTAGGCGATTAATAACATGACCATTAACGATCGAAATCAGCTTTAACCATTAGTAGTTACAAATTTGACCACTATACAATATTCCAAGTACAGTCAAGTGTAAAAATATGAAACTGATCCAAAGTCGTATCTAAAAATATGTACAGACTCTTATTCCAACATAATAAGTAAGTCCGTGGTATTCTGTCATAGGTAAACTATATAAAACTGTGTTTTGTAGTAGCTAAATTGTTAAAGTAAAGCTTAAGTTGGCAACCGCAAAAAGGTTAATAGAACCTAATATGAGCTACTATGAAGGTCCCGGATTATATTTATATTAGTATTTGTATGAATAATACGATTTGTTTTTGCTCTCGAATCTAGGACACTTAATGCGTAATAAAGTAGGTATGTAAGGTAGGTAGGTATATATATATATATATATATAAGTACGTTTATCCGTTGCCTAGTAGCCATAGTACGAGCTTTGCATAGTTTGGGACTAGGTCAATTGGTATCTGTCCCATGAAATAGGTAGAGTCATTCACGATGACGCGTGCCGTGGATCTTATTACAATGTCACTAATGGCTAATTTTGACAAAATCACGCGACTTCGTGGATGGCACTAGGTATATCTATCTACCTATCTATTATTTTAAGGGTTTAACTTTGGTCTATGTTTTGGATTTGTTTTTACTTAACATGTTCAACTTTCTGGTAGCATGATGAACGGTATATTGTGTTGCTCTGAAGATGAGCTCTGGTTGAGTTAGAAACAACTGACGGTGATGGATGGGTTTGTGTGATTTGTGTGTGTTCTTACAGTGTGGATGTGGTGGAACTGCATGAACCCATTTCACGCATAAACGTAGCTATCATAAGGTCGCGGGTGAGCAAAGTACTTAATTGTTTCAGTTCCATCTATCTATCTATAACAGCCTTATAGCGCCGTCTTCGGACATAGGCCTACTTTCCAGTCTTGCCTATTGCCACTCGCATCCAGTTTACGCCAGCTTATATATCTGTCCAATTCGTCCTCTACTGTTAGCACACTCTAGGAGTTTCAGTTATTGTTCAAGTTTTGTGCAAAGAGTACAAAATAAGCCAGTAGCCAACTAACGTTCCACAAACTCGCCGTCTTGCTTGCCAGCGTTCTTGGACAAGAATAAATGCTTTCGCTCTATTCACGACAAAATTCAGTGCCTCAGAAATCGTACTCTACTCATAGTAAGACTGTAGCGGCTACGGCTAGCTACAGTTATATAATTAGGTTGAGTTATTTCAGAAAGGACTGTTGCATTATGTTATGGTACTAAAATTTACTATTTTGTTTAAATTAGTAATTGGCTATTCTATAGCCCTTGGTAAATCGCAAGTATGAAGTTGAAATCAGTATAATTTAAACATACTTAATCATATAGAAATAAATAAAAATCGGAAACATGGACGCTGCATGTGGAGTGTAAATTTGTTTAAATAGTATATACCTCGTTGAGTTGCTTGCCGGATTATTCTCAACCGGAGGTTTTACCGAACCGGTTAGATTTATTTTGACATTCATAAGTGTTTGTTATAGTCTATATTTAATAAAGATGTTTTTAACTGGCTTTGACTTTTATCCGAAACGAATTAAGAAAAAAAGTAAAAGTGGTTGCAGTATCGTTTTAGCAACATTACGATACATTCACAGTATATACGAGCTTAAATATATAATTATATATATACTGTGATACAGTGCTGTTATAGAAATATTATTTTTATTTGCATTCAATGTTGTAGGTACAATTATATTATGGGGAATAGACAATATAAACTTTTCCAGAATCTTGTTATGTGTGTTCTTTTATTACTGTTCGTGATTAAGTAAATCACAGATAACAAATTTCCCAAATTAATTTTATAACACCTATTATCAGTAGTAGGACTATAGTAGCTACAGGGTGTATCCTTTTCAGTAGTAGGACTATAGTAGCTACAGGATGTATCCTTTTCCCGGCGAAGTGGGGTCCGCGTGAAACAATTGCTCGCTGGTAATTAATCTCCTCACGGCAACACAATTAATAGTGGGCCCGAGACGGATTTATGGTTCGATCGGACGCCGCCGCTGGCCTATGATCCCGCTGATACAACTCTGAGACCGATAGGTCTTTCTGGTACACCCTGTTGTAGAAATATAACACACACACACACACACACACACACATTTACAAACTTATGCATTTATTTAACTAGTTGGTGCCCGTGATTTCGTCGGCAAAGAATTCGTTTATCGCACACCCGCGACAATTATAAAGTTTTCAATTACCAAATTATCCTTCTTAGGCTCTCAGACAATTTCCATGCCAAATTTCATAACGATCACTTGAGTACTTTAAGCGTGAAACAAATAAACACACACATTCGCATTTATAATATTAATTAGGATTAAGTAGGATTACGGTGCTCCCACATTGGCTGTTATTTATAAATGTTATATAACATTGTCTAACACTTTATAACTTTTGTTACAACTTGTTAGATGTTTTAAACGCTCCCACATTGGTATTAAAATGTTATATAACACCATTTAACAATGGCATTTCGCAATTTGTTATATAACATTTTAAAAGTTATGTAACATGATAACAATGTATAACATTCATAGTCAAAATACCACCAACGGGACTTATCACGCTAACACACACGAGTAATTATTCTTATTGTTATTTGTGTGTTAGCGTGATAAGTCCCGTTGGTGGTATTTTGACTATGAGTGAAAATCACCAAAGTTTAAAACGTTAATGTATAACATTTGTTACAATTTGTTATACAATGTTATAAAACAAATGTTTTTAACGTTTAACACTTACATATAACAGCCTAGGTGGGAGTACCATTAAAATGGATTAAGGAGGAATAAAATGACATGTAATAATATCTATTACCATTAAAGGAGTATATATGAGTAACATGAAGCAAGCGCTCGCTATTGTCAAAAATAAACACAGCTCTAAACTAACGAACCGCTTCAAAATCACACAACAACTGTAAAAAAATCAGCTCTAACGTCGAAATCGCATTTCAGAATTCATTGGTATTACGGCGATACTGGGGGGCTACTACGAAATTCTAAAACCGAAGTTCGTATCGTACCGTCCCTCTCACACTCGTATTGAATAACATAAACGTCAGCGGAACGGCAAGAGACGAAGTTGGAGTTTTGCACTTCGTAGTACACGGCGTGGCCGCGGTACGGCGCGTGTTTTTTCAGTGAAATAAATGCGACTAAAGAAAATTGCGAGTACTCCACTCGACGCCAGGCAATATTTTGTTCCACCTTTTGATGCGGGCTTAAAACACGGTATCAAACCTTTATTGCGTCACTTCAGGTTCCCACGCCCCCTACTTATATCTGAAACGTATTTTACGTATTCTATATGGAAAAATGTTTCTTTGCATAGCGTCTGTTGTCGAATTCTTTTAATAACTGCTTGGTACGACGGTTGAAAATTGTTTTCTGACGCAGCGGCGACCCGGAGCGTCGATATTAGTGCTCGCTAGATGTTCATTTTAGTTTTGTTTCCGTAATTAGATTGCATTGCTACGATTACGCAGTATTTGGAGCCTGGGCGGAAATAAATTGAAATCTAACTGGGGGATCGTTGTATGCGCTTTGATGATTATTTTGTTATATTTTTATTTCAATGTTGTTTGATAAAGAAAATAACGAATAGAGAATAATATCGTAGCATCTTTAGCTCGTTTAAATGATTTTGATGCTTATCTTGTAGTAGGAAAGTAAGTAGCGACGTAATAAATGAAAAATAGTTTTCATGAATCCTTAGGTGTAATGTAAGCAATAGCATATACACGTTGGCTAAAGTGTGAAACCTCGTAACTGTATCAGATCAAATTTTACAAGAGGCACAAAAACTTGACCACCAAAAGTTTTTTTTAAGGTTTGTATTGGTTTTATATATTAATACAATTATTAAAATTAATAGGCATAATGTTCCGAAAAAAAATTATAAAAAGTCGTGGCAATCAGGCGTTACTTTGCGGAGGTCCATATCAATAAACTAAAAGAATTTCTTTGCTCACCCGCGAACTTATGATAGCTAAGTATATACAAGATATGCGTGCTCATGCAGTTCCTCCTGCGAACTTTGACACTAAACTTTAGACTAGCCGATAGTCTAACGAAAACTTGCGAGTATGTATGTGTGTCTGTAATTCTTTCGCGCTAAAACTGACATTTGGATGAGGAATCAAGCAGAGGTGACATAGAGTATACAATATTTCAAAATTGATTCCGCGAAAAAACATTGTCCTTTTCCAACTATAGGAATATTTCATTTCCATAGAAGCATAATGATCGAGGTGATTGACCGCCAGTTACAACTGAATCGTCGATCACTCTTATAATATAAAGGCAGAAATAGATGCTATTAAAGAACGACGCCAGCACAGATATCTGTCCGTGAAAATATTGGAGACAGGGTGCTGAAACTGGCCATAAAAGTTTGTGCTCTCTTTATCATTTCGTGACATGTCGAACAAGGTGTGCGGCAGTAAGAAATGTTCGTCTAATTTATTTTGAAGCTCGATAAAGCAGACAGGCGTTCGGTTGTAGCCAGTCATTGTGCAAGTGCAATGGAACTAGGTTTAAGACTTTGATAGATTTAAAAAGATTTCTATTAATCTTCCTTGCAATCTAGAAAAATACGGATGGGAGGTTCTGTAATTTGAGTAAGTGTAATTGTAAGTTTGTCGTGATTTTCGTAAATGTCGCTTCTAGGTACATCAGTGATCTTTGTAATTATCTTCTTTTGATAGTAAGTTATGTATGTCATCATCATCATCATGATCATCATCTCAGCCGTAGGACGTCCACTGTTGGCCTCCCTTGGCCTCTCCCATAGACCTCCAGTTGCTTTGGCTGGAAGCGGCTTGCATCCACCGTAAACCCGCAACTTTACAAAGAAAAAAAAAAGAAAATGCATTTATTCACAACACAAGACAACAATAGTATTAAGTACAAATAGACAACACTAAGGACAGTATGTATCATTGCGGTTGTGAATCAGACACTGGCTCAGCATAATTTTCAAGCTCTGGCTACTATGCGAGCTCTGGCTACTACAAGCAATCAGCAATCAAACAAGCCTTTGCACCAGAAAAACTTCATTAAAAACCCACGGCCGCCTCGAAGGTATTAAAGTAATAAAGTGTATTGTCCTGATCGATCGTAGACACGGTAATTAACGACCAATCTCCGGGGACTCACCGGCACTTACAGTAATTAATTAAGCGGTGCAAGTCTTTGCGAGGGAGCCCTAATCAAATGATTCGTGAAAGCAGTCACGATGTAGCGTGTCAACATGATTTGCATGCTTTTGAAAAAGTTGGCTGGTTGGCTGGGCTGTTCCCAGCTAACACACACCGTTTGCACAGCGGGCATGTGGGAAAAAAGGCCACATTGACCACATACCAGGTAGTTCGCATCATTACATGCAGACCAGTGGTATTTTTCCCACTTGTTTGCACAGCGGACACGTGGGAAAAAAATTGTAGCAGCCCGCACTGACTACATTCCCGGTGGCTATTAAGTGCAGACTAGTGGGATTTTTCCCAATAGCTTGCACAGCGAACATGTGAGTAAAAATCTAGTAGCCTGCACTCAACACATTCCCGATAGTTCCAACCCGTGGTTATTAAGTGCGGAATAGTGGTTTTTTTCCACTTATCTATAGTGCGAAGAACTGGGGGGGAAAATACTAGTTTCCACTAATTGCCAACAAACAATTATTTGGTCGTATGTTAACTGCACCTAACATAATTACTAATTAGCGCACTTAGAACTCATTCAAAATTTATATATAGCTACAAGTGGCTGTGGTCACGAGTAACCTGAAGCACGGGGTATCATTTTGAAGTTTAGGATTTAACTACCTAGATACTAATGAATGTCGTAAATGTTTAAAACATTGTAAAAGGTAGCAACTTCGATATTTTACCATACTGCGAATAAAGTTCCTTCCCTGGCATCATCTCATCATTTTCACGAGCAACATTTTCATCTTGTTTCCAAACGCTCGCGTTAACGGGTGTCTATTCCGCATCAATCGCATTTTTCGTCGATATCGCTGATCGACAGTTGATCGTCACTAGGCGCACGGCCCGATATACCCTGCATATCGCTCACGTAATCAGTGTGATTCGATTGAAGACAAGATTGAACCTCTGCTGGGATTAGATGGAGCCGGATCGCGAACTTTACCTGGACGCTATGATAAAACGCTCGGCTTTAACACAGGGGTCCAATTTCGCTCGGCAGTGAGAATCATGGTGACTCTGTTTCTCAATCCGCATTTCTGTTCGTATCTTTATGAACATCTCAATGAGAGATCTTCTTGGAAGTACGCGCAATATGCTTAATTTTACGAAATCTCGGACAATTTTTCTGAAATATTCTGTATTCGCCTATTAATTATTGTATTCGCTTGCATGAACCAGAAAATCCAGCAGTTGAATTGAAATTTCGGGATTTTACAAAATGTTCATGGGTAAGTTAGACAAAACTTATGTACGCCTATTGCGAGGTGTTTGTATAACAGAAGTTCCCAACCGGGGCGGCACGCCCCCCGAGTGGGCATAGAGAGATGACAAGGGGGGTGAAACATCTGGACATATTCGGAAGGCGTTGGTTTTTATATGGTTTAGTTTTATTTAGTTGGTTAGAAAACTCGTCTATGCCTATTATAGTGCCGTCAGTTGTTTCTAAATAAGTGTTAAACAATCGTTAACACAACAATGGTTAATTACTTTTGTTTTACTCTTGTTAGAGTTCGTTTTGTAAATCAAATCATGAAAGAGATGGCATGTAAATATTATTTAGAATCGGGGAGGCTAGATGATAAAAAAATTGGGAAATCCCGTTGTATCCGAAGCCATACAAAACTCACGCTTTCTTCACTCTTACCTATTTAAAGACTAACAGTCTATTATATCTTCTAACAGTATGATTGTCCACTAACACATGCCCCATGTATGTAATATACAGGGTGGCTCATTTAGATCGGTCAGTATGGAAAAGTCTAAAACTATCGACGAGGTCGTTTTGAAAAAAAAACTTACATTATTTCTGTTTGGATATAGATAGTGTAGGTCATAAGCAATACATTTTACTATGAAATACGATACCTAGAATGAATAAAATGCATTGTTTTCATATTCTCAGTTCAGTTCTTAGTTTATTAAGTTTTATTTTTCAAAACGTCCAGGTTCGATTCCCGAGTTGATTACAAGTTTTTTTTAAATGTATGACTGCCGTTTTTCTTGTAATTAAAATCGATGACATGGTTCGTAAGAACAGATTTTCGTATGTCTTAGTTTCAGACTTTTCCATACTGACCGATCTTAATGAGCCATCCTGTATAATATCACTAAGTATACACTCATGAGTTGGCGAGCCTTTTTATCCCATAGGCTAGGTAAAGAAATCGAATAAATGGTAATAAAAGTGCAGTATAAATACGCAGTGGATCTCTCAGCGCCCATTATTTTTACGGTCGGCGACTACTCGGCGAGATCGGGCTCGTTGTGCACACTGCTTTATATCTCAGACACTGATTTATATAAATATTTTATACTTATCATGGCACTGTGTTGATAGTCCAGGGATGGCGAATGAAGGGTAGGTCACTAATCGAAATCATCAAATGTGCAATTATCATGGTTTTATTTTTGTTCATGCAAAGATTAAGTCAACAAAAATCATAGGAACGTCATGATAAAATTTTGTTTTAATAAAAAAATTCATGTTTTCCAATTAAGGTTTGCCATTACTGTAATAGTCAGTCTACTGATTTTTTTTAGTCCTATGGAAAATGGAAATATACTATATGAAATGAAAAATGGATATATTCTTTAGTCCTATCGAATGGAAAATACATTCAGTACATTTGATTTCTATAAGAAATTTGCTTTCGATTCAGTTTTTTATGCACTTTGAATTTAGGATAATTATATACAAATAATTATAATTTAATTTTGTTGTTACATAATTATAATATCTGGGCTTTCAAGATAAAGGTTTATACTTCCTTTAAAGACCGGCAACAGACCAGTTACTCTCTACTAAAATAGCAAGTTTGAGATTTCGCGACTAGTATATTATAAACACACAGCTATTTTAATTAAACACTTTCCTGGAAAAAATGCCATTGTTGGTTACGCGGCATTGCAGTGTCATCGACGAATTTAAATTGCTCGTGTGCCCTCTCATATTAAAAAAAAACAAATTCCAAAACACTTTGTAGAGATTTATTAGTGGCACTTCGTAAGCAGTGCGCTCCATTGCTAGTTCCAGAGTCGTAGTAATACCATATTAAAGGCTTTTTCCTTTATAATGATTGCCGCTCGCCGGTCGCTCAGGTATGCCGCCATCTTTTATTTTTTCCGTCTCCAGTGCTATGGTGAGACGGTTTTAAAAAATGGTTTGTCGGGTTATGTTTTTTAAATATCGATTTCTCGTGCATATGGAGAGTTAGTTTTTCAATTTGATTTGCAGTACACAATTAAACAACAAATGAGCTAAATTATGCTGATTATGACCATAATCTCGACCTTTATACATTCAGGCTTCCGCTCAGAATAAGAGAGCTTGAGCCGTGCCCACACAGGCCTAGTGCTATTGGGAACTTCAGACGAAGAAAATCATATTCCAAAATGTATCATAAGCTTCTCAAAGAAGTAAAACACTGTGAGGAAACCTCTTGCAATTCTTTAGTGTGCGTAAAACTCCCAATTTGCATTGGGCCCGCATGCTGCTATCACATTATAAATGAAGTTACATACAAGCGCGTTAATTTAAAAAGTGCAAATTACGTTTACATTTCTAAAAGCGAACAAGTTTCAGGTGGTCAAAAGAGTGCTCCTACGCATTATGAATACAATGTGATAATTAATACGTATGGTATATTATTCTTAAAGTTCTAAATTGGGCTTAAAGCTTGTAAACAAACTGTACTTATAGCTTTTTCCACCTCCGACAGTTAGTAAGTCTCGTGTTGCCGTCCCCTGGTAATTGGGATCGGGTCGCGGGATCCACCGTGACGTATGCGCAACATGACGCCGTCAAACAATAAGTGACGCAAGGGAGCAATGAATACTGGGCGGAGTGTAGAGTTTAACAATAACTCCTGTAACACTTCAATTGTTTTACGCAGAACTACAAGGGCGGATTTAAAGGGCTTGGTCTAGGACAATAGTAAATATTTTTGTAAAGTCATTGATTTTAAAAAAATTAATGTGTTCTGCAACAAAAGAAGAGAATTGATTTGTTATTCGATGTTATTTTAAAATAAATAAGTAGCAATATTTCATTTGCAAAAAAGGAGTGGGTTTGGCCAAAAGTTGATCTAACGGTCAGCAGTTAAAAATAAAATTTTCGGATAAGACAAACAAAACAATAATGTATGATAATAAAACCTTGCATATTCAAAATTAGGATACGCGATTATTCTTCAGAACCTAGTCGAAAACTTGCCCACCCAGCGGCCAGCATGCCCAACCCCCAATTAACCCTTCGCTTAAAATAAAAATAAAATATCCCCCTAAAAATCCTACTAAAATCTGCGTCAATCATTTACATTTAATTCTCACAGCTGTCAGAGTTAAATTTAATATCTGTTCGTGAAGTTTAATTGGGGTGTTCGTGATTGTCGTAATTTGAAGATGGCCGGTCTCCAGTGTAGTTTTTTTATCGAAGCAGGCGCGTGAGTTATGGGGATGGGGGGGGGGATAAAAATGGCGTCGCGTGACGCGCGGGGACACTACAGCGAACGAGGTTTGAGCGTGAAGCGGTTCCATGATGTTCTGTAAGTCTACGTACTTATAGTTTCCGTCTGGAATTCTCATAAAAAGAAACGCAGGGCTACATAGGTATGTCATCAACATAATCAAAGCCTATAGCAGTCCACTGCTGGACTTTGGCGTCCCACAATGAACGCTCTTGAGCCCTGTCCGAGGACTGGTACAGTAGCGTCGGCTTGTGGGTCGCGTGGTTTATTCGTAATGTCGATTATTTGTAAACAAAGGGTCTTACTCCGAAAAACACGACTTTCGGCTGATATGATTATGTTGACTAGGATTTCCTGCTAAGGTCGTCGACATAGCTCAGAAAATTAGCAAGTTGAAGTGGCAGTGAGCTAGTCCTATCTGTCAAAGAACCGACAACCACTGGAGTAAACGAGTTCTTGAGTGGAGCCCGGGTCTCGGCAAACATCCGACCCAAACGGCAAACGTCCGATCTGGACCGCCCTCCAGACTGAAGATGGAGTGGCGATCTGTGAAAGCTGGTAAAAGCTGGATGCGTCTAGCCGAGGACAGGGCGCAGTGGCGCTCATTGGGGGAGGCCTATGTCCAGCTGTAGACTGTTATAGGATGATGATGATGATGTTGGCTAGAATATAATACAGCGTGTGAAACCCCGCGGTTCTCTCATCCCATCGTCCCCAGTTATATTTATCGCAAACAATTAACCAGTTAGGGCTTATCAGTGGCACCGCTATCGCCTCGGTCGTTGTCGGGAAGCGCTTCGAGCCAACCATTCAGGGATATACCTGCGAACGCTTCTAATTGTTTTAACGTGTATGACTTTTATGGATCAGGATATAACATGCATATGGGAAGAGAAAAGTGACGATTCTTGAAATCACTTCGTTCGAAAATGTGATAGTCCTGCTTATAATAGCAAAGAGTGACAAAGATAGAACTTTAATCTCATGATGCGCACCCGGCTTTACACAGTTGTTATTTATCGTAAATTCCGAAATGTATACGAGTATTTACAATGTATTTTTACAAATTAAATTATTAAATTACGTCGTTACAAGTAAATACATAATAATTTAAATATCAGATTTTTTGGAATGCAAAAAAAATTAAGTATAGGTACTTGTAGGATTTTGAATACGCAAAAACGAGCTACTTACCTATGTGTTCAGAAGTCTCAATTGTTTTGCATTATAAACATTGGCATCAGTTGAATTCATGGTGGGTAAGGGGTAAAAATGTAAAAGTTAATTGTACTTCGATCTTGGTAAACTTACACATTCATATGTCAATTTTGAAAAACATTTTTTTTCATATTTTAGTACACTCCAGGTCAAAGATATTTTTACACTTTATTTAGTTCCTTGTCCTTGTGTGTTTTCTATCAATTTTATATGAAGCGACAACGACAACGTAGTAAAGTGTAAACATATCTTTAACCTGGACTGTACACGAAAACTTCATTACAATTTTAATCTTTATCTCAATACATGAAAAGAAAAGTCCTGAGCGACTGATTCATCAACGTCTAGCAAATCCTTGGACCTACAATCTAAATTTTGCAAAGGCATTCCTAAAATCCCTCGGGATTAGCGTGAGTTCGTAAGCTAGTTTTAAAATGACTAGTTGTTGCCCGCGACTCCGTCTGCGTATAATTCGTTTATCTATCCCGCAGGAACTATGCAATTTTCAGGATGAAAACTACCATTATGTCCTTCCCCGGGACAAACTGTCTGTATACTGAACTTCATCTAAATCGGTTCATTGGTTTAGAAGTGAAGAGGTAACAAACAAACAAACAGACTTACAAACTTTTGCATTTATATTAGTGGGATTTGACAATGAAAATATTTTCATAAAACACAACAGACAATAATGTGTCTTCGCAGCATGAAAACATTCGCTTTGAATACAAAAGAACTCATAAAAATTCCATTCAATTGTCTTAAATAGATAAGGGATCACTTTGAAACGCAACCTGAAAGAGAAAGGTATAAAATAAAATCAGAGTCGCCGGTCGAAAGGTCGTCGTTCTATATTTAGCCGAAACCACCCCAAAGTTGTATCCGCTGAGTCTGTGCTGCATGAGGGAGGAGTGACTCTTTTAAAAGGCTTATTACCATTTCTTATGGCAATTCATTAGACTCTGTTAAAGTCTATGTTGGACTTAAGTAATGATATTTGCATTCCAATGGTCATTTATGTTATTCCGTACTTCAGCCGGCACAAACGGAACCCTGTAGATCCCTTTGTTGTCCGTCCGTCCGTCTGTCTGTCAAGATCCTTCTTCTCGAGTATGCGTTAAAATTAGTATCGAACGTCTTCTAACTTGCGGTAGTGCAAAAATCAAACTTGTAAATCAATACAATCAGAATAATACAGTAATTAAAAAAGGTATTTCCATACAATTTGCCGGGGAACCTATACCTACGGGGGACCTAAAGAGAACTTCCAGTTATCTGAGAAACTTAAAATTTGGTAAGAAAGTAGCTCTTATAGCACAACCAATAACAAAAGTCTGAAAATCTTTTTTTTGTTTGTCGATGAATGCCAGCGTACAATCTAAACTGAGTGCACACTGCGTACATTTTGCTGAGGCGGGCTCTACTAACACTAAATAGTCATAGATACCTATATATTACGGAACCCTCGTTGCACGAGTCCGACTCGTCCTTGGCCGTTTTTTTTTTAATAACCAGCAATTGTCCTCTATCTCATCCAATGGCAGCGATCAGAACGTACGAACTAAACATATCTGTCACATATAATAACAAAACTTAGCAGAAAGTAGTGAAACAGTTACCTACTGACTTGGAAATCCGTCGATATTCGTCTGCACTTCGTCTGTATCCGTCCAAGCGTCGTCTTAGCGTTGTCTAACTACACCTCACAAGATCACTGACCCCACTATCTCCCGTCCACATACCTCATTATTCTTTAGCATCCCCGATTAATCCTTCAATCAATAATGGACTATTACAAGGAAGGCGTTAATTGGGCCTACTTCTGGCACGGGCCGATAAGCGGTAATGGGATACGATGCGACGGACGGATGGTTAGGCCATGTCGAGTGAAACGGTTTTGGAAAACAAAAGGTCGATGAGGCTTGTGAAAAAAGGAATGCTTCATATCTCTCGGGGATGAAGATTCTGGGCACTTACTTGTAATTTAAGACCTATTTCACCACTTGCCGATTGTAAATTGTTTTGGATATAATCTCGTTGAATTTCTGGCTGGATTATTCTCAACTGAGGTTTTCCCGAGCCTGTAGTAGATTTATCGACGTTCATAAGTGCCTGTTATAGCCTAACAATGTTTTGACTTTGCCTTTGTTTGATCACGAGTATATGTACTACAGAATTTGCAGGTGAATGATAACCGTGAATCATGAAAAACTGTTACTTTACTTACTTATACTACTTCCATTTTACAAACTAAGAACAACATTATCCCTAACACTGAACACCATAACTGTTCACCGAAAAACCATTAAAATATCCATAAAAAACGCTCAAGATTAAAAAGCGTTCATACACCATTCGTATTCCACCGGCGTCGGGTCATAGCGAGCTATATCGCGGTTATACGTCGTTATATCTCCTAAGGTCTCATAAGGGAGGCGGTTGGACCCCGCGTGCAAAGCGGTTATAAACCGGCCCTTTAGGCGGCACGGTAAACGTAAAGACACTCGGCTCGTACGTGAAACGTTCCCTTCAGTGCTAAAATATAACGTGAATCAGCCTTTTCTTCGTTGTTATTGGTACTGCCATGGTGTTAACGGTATTGATCGTTGAACGCGTTTTTAATGTGGTATTGGCTGTTAGAGTCGAGGTGTGGAGCGGTTGTAACGTTTTACTGTCCTTAGGGTCTTTCTCGCCATTATGATCTATGATGTCATCTGCGTATATTCGTACATAATAAACACAGATGTGTGTGTTGCTTTGGTAATTCACCTTTAGTTGGATTTTTTAGGGTCTTGTAGCTGCTCAATATCTTCAAAGGGTATAATTTGAAACGAACCCTGTGTTTATAGGTTCGCTGAAAAATTGAAAAAATATTATGCACTCAAATTAATTTTATTTTTTTTTTTTAATTAATCAATTCTATTAATGAGTATGATAATCTAAATGGGTCAATCAATCCGAATTATATTTTAATTTTAAGGTAGATTATATTATAATAGTACCAATATTTATTGAATCAGGCGTTACTTTGCGGAGGTCCATATCAATGAACTAAAATAATTTCCTTGCTCACCCGCAACCTTACGCGGTAAGGTCGCGGGTGAGCAAGGAAATTATTTTAGTTCAGTACCAATATTATTATTATTTTTTCAATAAATTGTCTCCTCTCTAAGCTACTCCGCGGATGGAAAGACGGGCTGACAGGCAAACAGACATACTAACTAGAAACTATTTGGATTCCTTGTACTACACACCCTACCCTGAAAACGTAGATACAGTCACATACACTAATATCTGTCACAACGAAGCGTACAAAAATATCGAACACGCCCTACCGTATGCCCTAGAAATAAAGTCTTATCACATATTTAAGAATAAGAATAAGAAAAAGAATAAAAATATTTTTATTTAGCAATAAAGTTACACTGTCCACAAAAATATACAGTTGAATAAAAAACAATACATTTGACTTTTCTACGGCCTTCGCACTAGACTCTGGGTCTGTATCGCGAGTGCCAGAAGGATGTCTTAAATTACAAATTTTATGCACGCTTTGTTGAATCAGATATTGGTTCTGTTGGCTTACAGTTCCAGTTACAAAATGAATCACCAATGTACCTTCACCTTTAGAAACTATGCCCATTCATCGGCCAGCAGAGACACGTCGCGTTGCGTGACCCCATCGCCTGACGCCTCTATCTGGCTATCGTGCGATCTCAGAATGAGGCCTTTGCATTATACTGTGACTTGAGACATGCAAACATACAAACTTGGAAATAAAGGCTTATCTTAACGTTTATTTTAAATCATAAGGGTGAAGACAGACGAGCGTCATTTTTTGAGTCGTGAGCCGCGTAATTTCGGTCGCATAATTTCTGATAAAAAACCGGCCAAGAGCGTGTCGGACACACCCGAGATAGGGTTCCGTAGCCATTACGAAAAAAATAAGTAATATTTTTCTAAGGATTTCGTATTTTATACGGAATCTTGCAAGTTTATTTATTTATTTATTTATGTATTTGGGCACAAACGGTACAATAAAACTTACATTGTAAACAATGTCATCAAACATTGACCAACAAAGTTGCCATAGGTATATTTTATACCTTAGGCTGCTATTTACTCTTAAACTACTAATAATTCTGAAGCAAACTTAGCCGTTATAGTTTTTCTTGCAAGTTTGACATACTTACTACCATCCTGAATTTTTCGAAATTTTTCCATCCACCGGTTTAGATTTTAGAGGGGGGGGCGCCCGATTTTAATGAAAATTTGCTCTTTAAAGTTGAATATTTCGCAAACAAATCACTGAATCGAAAAATCGTCTAAGCAAACCCCTAATGGTAAGACCTATCCAATGATACCCCACACTATAGGGTTGGATGAGAAAAAAAGATCACCCCCACTGATCTTTTTTTTAGCATGGATAGTCCCTGAGCAAAGCCGCGGACGGACAGACAGACAGACATGGCGAAACTATAAGGGTTCCGTTTTTCCATTTTGGCTCCGGAACCCTAAAAAGGAAAGGGTACACTTTTTTTTGAAAACGCCCAATTATCCGACTTTATCTCAAAAAATTAGTAATTTATTTATTTACTAGTGACCGCGATAGTCTAAAATATTGTGTTGTCTGTATTATTTCACTAACCATCCGACATTACCCCACACAGCGTACATTTTTTTTTATTCGACTGAATGGGAAACGAGCAAGTGGGTCTCCTGATGGTAAGAGATCACCACCGCCCATAGACAACTGCAACACCAGGGTATTGCAGATGCGTTGGCAACCTAGAGGCCTAAGATGGAATACCTCAAGTGCCAGTTATTTCACCGGCTGTCTTACTCTCCACGCCGAAACACAACAGTGCAAGCACTGCTGCTTCACGGCAGGATTAGCGAGCAAGATGCAAGATTTTGCTTAGGATACCTTTTTTTTTAAACATAACTGACCGTGTTTGACCCCTATCTCAACTGATGTTAAGCGCAGATGAGGCCAAACGTGTATGTCACTGGTTCAGTAACAGCCTATTCACTCTAGCCTTTAAGAGCTCTAGATTGTAATTATCCGGAAATACAGACAACGGGAGCGAATTCCATTCCTTAGCAGTTTGCATTATGAAAGATGAAGCAAACCAATGGAACGCTAACTACATAAGGGTGAAGACGCTCCCCCTGCCTGGCTGTGCGTTGGCAAAATGGAGATAGCTAACCTACGAAACCCTCGGCCCACGAGTCCAATACATACTTGGCCAGTTTTTTCTTTCTTTTCTATAGCCTAAATAATAAATACATGAATGAATGGATGAATAATACTGTTCATTAGGGGAAACTTTTGCTAATCGTTAGTAGGTACAGTACAAATTACTAGTCACAAGCTCTTGTAACGCTATTTATCATCGTCCCAAGTCGAGAAACGTCGAGAGAAAAGCACTGTGAACCAAACATTTAAATCCTCCATGTCTTTGTTTATCAACCACGAACACTGTGACAAATTGGTACGACGCAAATATACTCGTAGCTTATCGTGTCGAATAATCATGCAGTCAGATGTTTCTCAAACCCTATACTTACTTCTTTTTTTAACATTAGAAAGAAGATAATCGATCTTGAAGTGTCTTTTTATTTTCCATCTTACAGACTGGCTAGAACCAAAAAGTCGTTTCTGGGAAATTGCATACGTTTTTATAATACAATTCCAAAAAGTATTACAAATGAAACGGATACAAAATTCAGATCTATTGTCAAGAAGACATTAATATCTAAGGCGTATTATTAAGTTAATGATTATATCATGGACAGGGATATTTGGAAATAATTCCGATCCGCATTAGCGATCCCTTCAAATAGCGAACCTACTGTGTTAAAAATAAAGTTGTGTTAAATACTTGTGATGTAGAGTAGAGATTATCATTTAATAATATTGTAAATCTGTTTAAAAAAATATACCTCGTTGAGTTTCTTGCCGGATTCTTCTCAACAGAGGTTTTTCCGAACCGGTGGTAGATTTTTTTTGACATTCATAAGTGCTTGTTATAGCCTAAATTGAATTAAGATATTTTGACTTTGACTTGACTTTGACTTTATTGAAAAATACTTTTGAAAAATGAGTCACAGTAAATATTTAACAATTAGCAAGGATATAATACTTACATGCTTACTTGTTTACATGTTTGCTTTGGTATTTACATGCACATGCATGATATCATAAATAATAGTTACTGTTTTTTTAAAAACGTTTTTCAATAAAAGACTCATCAATATTGTTAACCCCTTTTTCTAATGCTAAAAAAACGAAGTATAACTAAAGCATTTTATTGGAGATGGTAAAATCAATCCGCACCAAGTTGAGGATCAAAAACATTGTTCCTACGTAATCTTCAATTTTAAGCATCCAGCAGGAATCATCGATAAAATTGGATTCGCGCGAACACAAACACAAAGAGCGATAATACAAGGTGATTACGCAAACGAAAGTCGGAAACAAAGAGATGCCAATAATAGGGATGAACTGGGAACCGTACGCGGCAATTTTGCGTAAGTTACGAGTGGTAAGGGCGCGTCACCCGGCGCTCTATCGGTTTACTGCTCCGCGATCGTGCGTAAAGCGGTAACACGCCAACTCCGCCGACAAATGTTTAAAACGACTTCTACTCCATTGTTCCTCAGTTTCCAATTGGGCCGCGTGCCCAGGACTTTCTAATGTAACTTGATTGTAAAACAAAAGACGCTCTGTTAACAAACTTCGCCGCGAGTGCCGCGACCGTCTTTTGTGAAGAGCGTTACTCAAAAACGTAAATTATTGTTATGTTTCATAGGCGGTGTTTAATGGAGCGTGCCGGCCCGCGGCGTAAATCTCATGAGAGGAAATTTAATTAGCTATAGTGTTGTATACAGGTGCAGCGGGGAAAGAATTAACCTCTCTCCGCCCCTCGGAAACTCGAGAGCCGTTTTGAGGTACTAAAAGAGGGCTAATTGGAAAGCTAATATTCACGGGTAACATTAACAATGCTCGGGAGACTGTACGTAATCTCCGGCGCGATCCTTATTATTTTAAGTGATACGCTGCGGGGCGATCTTAAATAATAACGGAGCGTATTAGCGCGGATAGTTGCTGCGTGATAACTGCTGCGATTACACCGTTCTGATACTTTGGGGGCGGGAGATGGTACCGCGTGTTTACTTGCCGTAGACACTATATTTACTATGGTAGCCGGCTCTATGTACTAGTAATTTACAAATTATATCGCAACCAGCCGCTCCATCTCGTAGAAGAACAATTGTGTAATGGAATTTTCTACGATTAAATTATCACATTGTAACTTAAATCAAAGAAAAAATCAGAAGCCGCATTAAAATTTTCGAGTACAAATGTATCCATAACCAAACTAAAAAACGCGCAATTCGCTAACTTTGATTTATGAACGTATTATAATGGGAAATCGGGGGTTCATTTATTTCTTAAAGATTGCTCAACTTTAATAATAACTTCGCACGTGTAAATCATTAGATCCAGGAGCTGAATTGAAATTCCGGGATTTTTTTAATTTCCCGTGGGAATTCCCGAAACTTAAATCGTGGTTTTCGTTGACCTTACATTAAAAACAATTGTTTCGAGATTTTATCCCTATCCCGTGGGAATATCGGAATAAAAAGTAGCCTTTATTTTATTTCAGATGTCCAGCTATCTACTTATCTTTCATCCAAATCCGTCCAGCTGCTTCAGCGTGAAGCACTCACTCTTTCACAAAGTTTCGTACCTAAATAAGTACAATATTAGTAGGATTATCATGCTTTGGCGACTGCTATATTATTTTCTTTGACAGTAATATTATTGGCTTCAATAACAGACGCTTGCAAGGTTTGTACCTATTTATTATTTAAAATAAAAACAATATTATTTTCACCACCCAAAAATTATCGTGCCAAATCAACCCGCCGAATTTTGTGTTCTCAAACTCCGGACCATATATTTTTAACAACATTGTTTTCAAACGCCAAATAGCACCGATAGGGTGTTTCCGAGCGAACAAATTCGTAACGATAAGAACGTCTCAAGTTCCCAGGGTATTTCATTGGAGTTGGTATCAGTTGAGTGAGCGAGTACCCAGTCATTGTATGGAGTGTACGCTCAATTTGAGAAAAATCTTTAAAAGTTCAGTTCGTTCTTTCTGAGGATTCAAGCTCGGGTTGAAAATGAACTAGGTACTTGTATTGGGGATGCATGGTCTTACCACCGTCAACTTTGAAGGAGTCCGTTTATAAAGCTTGCATAGGTATTCCCCTTCGGCCACTTTGGAAACCAAAGTTTCGAAACCAGTTTAGAAAACAGAATAATTTTTCTTTTTCGGAAACCAATGAAGAAAAATAATTCTGTTTTCAAACAGGTTTTCCATACAGGATATCGATGGCAGCAAAGTAAAAGAAGACATCTACAAAATTGCTATTTTACAGGAGAGCGTATTTAGTAAAAAATAATGACTACTTCGAGATTAATGGACCGATTAACATGAAATTTTCTATGATGCATTAAAATAATGTTCTTTGTTGATTGTTTAACAGATTTTATTTCTGTACCATTATTTTTATGAAAAATTGTAGATGTCTTTTTTTACATTGAAAGAGCTTAAACGTAGAGGAAGACATCTGCCTGATATCCGTTTATGCGTTGTAATGAAACAAACGCCTATTCCGTTATAAAAAATCGAATAAGTTAAGGTAAGAATCTCCAGTAAAACTTAGAGAAGTGTTTAGAGATAATCTAAACAACATGCAACGAGTATTCACTCTTTTTTTGATAAAATTTTGTAGATGTCTTTATTTACTTTGCATTAATAATTTTATTCATATTATTAAATGAGTTATCTACCACTCAACTTCATCGCTGTCTATCATATAAATTAATTTATTTCGTTTCAAAAACACGCAAAATATGTGTTAAAATAAAATTACAATTTTGTTTTATTTTTGTTTATTCATAATTGTTTTTTCGTACTCAAAAAGCTAAGTTATTTTTATAGTTTTACACTACTATATTAAATAAATCAACAGTACCTAGGTACAAGTAATAAAATTAGAAAATATATACCAAAAACAAAACAATATAAACTGTAAAAAATAAAACAGTATGTACTATAATCTTAATAATAAAAACAATATAATGCTATAATGAATGTGGATAATTCAAAAATTGTCATCAATGGCCGCATTGATCAGAGGCCCGTCATTGTTAGTGGAAATCTTCTTGATGTTGTTTCGGAGTACAGACCTACCTCGGCCAGATTTTACAGTTAAGGTACCAACACATGCTAGTTACTAGCACGAAAGCATGCTACTATTGAGCAAATGCTACCTACTAGCTTGTATGCATAGGAACGTGCTACTATTAAGCATGCTTTTTCTGTGTTATACAGGTACAGCCGGTTCTAGCATGCTTATAAGCATGCTTATTACCATGCTAGTAACGAGCATAATGTAACAGTAGCCTTAGGTATAAACAACTTTGAGAAGGAGGCCAGAGGAGGATTCAGCTGGGCTGGGCAGCATTTGGAAAATTATGTCGAGTTTTCTCGTCAATTATACCGTAATGCCTGAAAACGAAAGTTTTTAACCAGTGCGTCCTACCCGTCATGACATACGGAGCTGAAACGTGGCTCTGCGAGCTATGGACCGAACTATGCTCAGAGTTTTTCTGAAGGATAAAATCCGCAACGAGACTATCCGACACAGAACTAAGGTCATCGACATAGCTCATAGAATTAGCAAGTGGCAGTGGGCTGGTCATATCTGTTGAAGCACCGACAACCGCTGAAGTTATTGAGTCTCGGCAAACGTAGTGTAAGACGCCCTCCGGCCAGGTAGAGAGACGATCTGCGAAAGGCTGCTGGTAGAAGCTGGATGCGTCTAGCCGAGGACAGGACGCAATGGCGGTTTGTGGGGGAGGCCTATGTCCGGACTGCTATTGGCTGATGATGAATAGTATAATCGATATCCTACTACTTCTACCTATTAGGAAAAAACAGATTGCTCGTCATCATCAGTCAAGATCTGTTCAGGCGTGTTGTATCCAAAAAGCGGTAAGCTGCAATCAATAGAAACTTGAGTACTGACTTAGGTTGTTTAAGAATTTTAATTCATTTTCTTTAAAAAAAATAAAAACAAGTGTACGAAACTAATGTTAAAAGTACTACATATGTGTTTAAATATTTTAAGAAAAAAAAAACAAATAATTTCCTCATAGAAATTAGAAATAATAAATTTGTAGATTGAGACATATGCAAAAAGTATGACGTATAAACGGACAAGTGGCATATGTCCGTGTTTACGTCAGGCCGTAACCTCAAAAGAAATCTCATTACTAGCGCTAATATTGCAACAATTAACACTATAATATAACATGATTGTTTCACAGGTCCTCACTTTCGTAGGTATCTTGCATTGTTTTCTTAAAATTTGACAAATCCGAATGTGCCAGGTGACTGATGACTTTATTGACGTTTCAAGCATCCTGTCAAACCTCCGAAGTAAAAGGGGATAAATTCAAATGTCCGTTTCTACTGCGATGTTTTTTAAAAAGCTGGTGTAGATGTTTTCTTTTACGTGCCAAATTTTCTTCATTATTTTGAAATTTGAAATAATTTTTTAACAGACTTGTAGATATGGTTGAAATAAGTTATTTTTTGTAAAAAAAGCATTTTTGAAAAAATGTAGATGTCCGTATCTACTTTGCTGCCATCGATATAGAATCCTCTATTGAAGCTCATTCACAAAATTTCAATATGTAAGTATACAATCTTATTTTCACAATCGCGTTTTTTCCCAATTTTAATCGACACAGAAACATAGGTAGGATTAGGTTATGTTAAGTTTGCATCGGCCTGAAGGGCGGAGCTCCGTCAACACTATGTCTTGTGTCGATTCTGATTGTAAAAAGCGCTATTGTGAAAATGAGCTTCAGTAAAAAACCAGAAGTCGATCACTGATCCTAGTTTCAATACAATAAAATACAATACAATATAACTCTTCGAGTTTCGTGCAAGGACAAAAAGTGTTCATTCGTAACTGGTTTCGTATAAGAACACAATATTTTTTCATTCGCAACCGGTTTCAAACAAGACCGAAAAAGTTTTCTTCCGCAACTGGTTACGAAACTCCGGTTACGTACGCGGCTGAAGGGGATATTCTTATCGATCCATATTGAATTGTTGTCGAAGAAAAGTGCACAAAAAATATTTTCTTTGCTTGTCTTGTCTTTGATGGTGATAAAGAGATATACAGTATGCTTGAAAATCAGATGCGGATATTTTGAGGATCGAATATTTGCATCGTTGTTAATTAGTTTCAATTAAATTAAATTAAAAAAATACAGTTACAGTTAATGCAAGGATGATTATTTTTGGACGGAATGGTATTTTTGTATGAAACAAAAAAAATTACCACACAATACAAATAATGTATAATTGATTCTTAGGTCATTTATTACATACTCTGAAAATAGTCTCACCTAATTTGTGGCATCTTATATGTTTTAACTAATAACAACAGTAACTTATAATCTTAATGTCTCTAAGAAAAATGATTCTTGAATTAGTTTCGATAGTTTAATTTAAATAGTAAACAGTTTAAAACTCAAGAATAAACTATCCCGAACTAATTTATTTACTTCTTAAACTGAATCAAACTAAATGAAATCTCAAAGTAAAGACAATCAGAATCTCTCGTTAGAGGCGGTCCATATAGATCGGATGTTGTTTACACTGTTCGCGAATTCATCTCGGCATTACGAACTTCCTCCACTGTGGAACAAACTTCATACGGGCAAGTTTAAAATGAAAGATTCGAACTGAGCCCAACACTGTAATAATATTGGATCTCGCCAACTTCGCCTCAAACCTTGATTGAAATAATGGCATTTAATGTAGGTATTTGGCTCGTTTCGAGTGCCGAGGGCAACAAAGTTTCACACTTAACTGTTAGGGCATAAGTTGTAGCTCAGATTATGTCGGTAAATAGGTACCTCATTCGATACACGTAATACCAATACATGATGCTAATATAATATACGTACTAGAAATCATACATGAATTACTCCAGCTACACTGAAACAAGACATCGCTTCTCCTCGTTTAGTGTAGTCTATTATTACATAACTGAATTAAGCCACGCTGTCAGCTGTCTTAGGAGTTTAAGTTAAAGCGTAAAAGTAGAACCATTAGGTAAATCATAACAACTTAACAAATAAAGTACCACGCGACCCGCCCCCCGCCGCCGCTACGAGGGCTCACGGCGTCGACACACAAAAAACTTACTCCATCAAATACATTGGAAAAATATCTCGTAGAGTACAAATATCCTTTCAGAGACGTACGCCTCATCTCGGCGGATGCTGCGAACGTATGATTACTCGAGCTGACGTGTGTCAAAGACATAAAAGGTGCTTCGCGACGTATATAGAAAAAAGATGGACCTTAAAGAAACCTTTGACAAATTATCCTGTTAAGTTGACAAGCAAACACCCGTGCCTCGCGAACGGCGCAAATCAAACGACCAAACATGAAACAATTCGTAAAGGTCGACGCCTCAGTCGAGTGCCAAACTTTTTAAAGAGTAATGCTTCCGATACATAAAACTATCCAATAATATTTGTGATCGGCGGCGACGCAAACATTTCTGTCGCGGGCGCCGCTATCGGTCGGCCATAAAGGCCTTTCGCGCGATAAAAACTGATCTGTGAGTTTGTTCGCCAACAACAGGAAAACAGATCTTTGGCAGTCCGCCAAGTTACCTGCAGCGGCCCGCGCCCTGCGTGCTATCTCGCGACTTGGTCTGCGCTCCCCCGATAAAGGGTTAACAAATTGCATCCAACTTCGCAGCACACGTCGCCGAATGTGGATGCAGTAAATAGTTCCATGTTTGCCGGCGAAGTTTTGACTTCTTTCGCACTTGCCAAATGACGTTCTCATAATGGGTTCGCCGGCGCGGCCGCCCGCCGCCGCGCCGATTGTCACCGTTTAAATTGTGTTTCTGTACAATCCACGCTTATTATTCTTTTACTCGGCGGCCTCGCCCGGCGATCGCAAATTGTTTTTTTCTATTCCGCCTCTGCTTATTTTGCGTTGTCTCTATTTTCGCAGGAGGCGGAGATGTAAACATGGTGTGGAGCTTAAAAAGTACGCCCTAATTTATTTGGAGCGCCTTTTCGGAAAACGCTTCGGCCGTGCTCTTTTATCCAGTCGAACAAAGGATAATACGAATAAAAGCCAGTCAAGCATAATCGTACTTCCAGCGTCGAGAGCTCAGCGAAATAGTCGCCACAATTTCCCGTGCAAAGTTTTTACCTTTCGCTCGCGTGGATTTTTTTAAATTCATCGCTGATTTAATATGAAGTAACGAGCATAATCTACTGCGAGCAGAGCCCGTGTTCTCGTGTCGCCGCAGGAGCCGTAAAAGCGGATGTAAATGAAGATTGTGTTCGCGTCTTGTCTAATTTTGTTTCGGTTTTGCATTTGCGGGTATAAAATATGGGTGAAGCCGTCAGGGCTAATGTTATGTTAAAAGTGGCGGGTGCTCGGTAAGTGATTTAGTTGTAGGCGAGTTGCGGCGGGGTAATCCTATCCTGGCGGGGATCCATCAGTCGTCATTAGCGGCCGCACCTGCGGGAACTAAGATTGATCCGCTCCCGCGCCGGCGCCTCTGACAGCTTGTTATTGAAAAACTGAGCGATAATCCCACCGCGAGCTATTGTTTAAGATTTCCCTTTTTCGGACGTTGTTTTTTCGCTCCGCGGATTCGTTTTTTGGGATGCTTAGATTAGAATTGAGCCGCGGAACTTGTGTAATCCAAACTTGTTAGTAAACTTACGGCGTTCGCCGGACGGATAATGCGGCGTTGGAGCGATTTTTTGGATTACGAAATATTTTCTTTTGTTCAAATGGAACTTGTTTTTACGCAAAGGTGATTTTTACATGCAACTTTACAATATGTACATGATTATGATTAGTTACAAATTAAATTGCTTTGTATATTTTTAATTTTACATTGTTCTCTTTTATCTTAGCGATGGGATATCCTATGACCATGGATATGGGTCACAGAGTAGGGCCTGATACAACCGAATCCTTAAGATGCTTGCATAAGCTAAGCATCTTAAAAGGGTATAATTTGAAAAGGAACCATTTATGTTCCTATACGTTTGCTAAAAAATCGAAAAAATATGTGATTTTGTTAATTTTTAACGTACCGAGTATGAAGTTTAGTATATAAAAGCAGATGGGTTCGAACCCCGGCGCACACCTCTGAGTTTTTGCGAAATTCATGGGCGAATTAGCATTTGTGTGTCATACTTTAATCTTCAAACTAAAAGGTACAAATTGGTGCTATTTTCTGTAAGAAGACCACGATTATAATTCTGATAAAATTCCGATATATTTACTGTATGATTTTATGACTATGTGAGCTCTTTCTAATGTTTTTATTTTGTCTAAACAGTATTCCCCTACTATAAAAAGCAATGGTGGCCTATTATAGTGGTATGATCTGCGCCTTCTCAAGCAGAGGACCGTGTATTCAAACCCGGGCTCGCATATTGAAGTTTTTCGAAATTCATGTGCGAAATTACATTCTAAATTTATCACGAGCTCAAAACACCGTGAAGAAACCTGCACTTACTCTATAGAGATGTATTAAACTGTATGTCTGTTTGTTTCAGGCTGTGCGTTTGTTAAGTTCAGCTCGCACCAGGAGGCGCAGGCCGCCATCACCAGCCTGCACGGGAGTCAAACTATGCCGGTAAGTCGGCCACACTATATGATATCTCTGTAATACAATACAAGGACTATGGGGATGGGGAAAAAACCACACTACATCACAACAAAAACACAGTGAAAACATAAATAGAAGAAGAGACTTAATTAAATCCAAGATTCGATTCTATTCGCTTAACTGAGCTACTTTTGTTTTAAAACTTTTTAAAAATATGATCACTGTTATTTTTTTTCATACAGATTAAATGTAATTTTCAATGTATGCGATACAATATATATCGTCACTACTTTGAAATATCTCGTATCTCAAATCAATACGTCAGCAAATTTGACCCTTAAAGCAATGTTCATTAAGTTTACTCGGAAAGACCATCGATTTTGAGATACCAGCTTATTTCAAAGTAGTGACGATATGTAGGTACAGCACATTGATAAATTTTTATCTATGAGATGTCAAATAAATGCCAAAAAATATTTACAGGCTCTCGTACCAAGAAACAGCGATAACACAATTTATTGATTAAACTTTGAGGATCAATAAATATCTAAATTCGAGTTATTTGAAAATGGTACAAAACAAACGTACCTAGCTTAGTTTTGCGAGTAGAATCGAACCTTGAATTTAACACCTCATGGTAAAATTTTGGAACTGCCAGAAGTTTTAAGCAAAGAACTGTTTATAAAATCATTGCCATCAAAAAAAATGATTTACGTGAAGAAAGGTTTTGACTTTCAACGATATTTTGCTCCATGTGCGGTCATTAGGATTATGACCAGTACAACGTCAATTTGTAACTGGCGGGAGATTCGAGAGTTATATTGCCCTGAGCTCAGGCTGAGTGTACACGTGAAATTTATTTAAGTAAACAAATATTTATTGCTACAATTAGATTACTGATACCGATTAACCACTAACCGATTTTACCGATTAACATCATTGCAGTGTTGTAATAACGTCACCCGCACCAAAGTTACGCTCCCTAGTCATGAACATTGCTTGTGTGAGCAAAGCTGGGAGTAGAAGCTAGTATTTAGTATTTTTAGAGCTGCAACTCCACACACACAACATCTAATTAATTAACAAATAAAGTTGACAAACTTCCTTTTGTAGGACCTACAAAAGGACTTATTAAAAACCTTGTACGACTTTTGTGGGAAATTATGTTTCCAAACTTTTTTAACTGAAGAAAAACGTTTTGTATCACGAAGGGTTCCGTACATTTAGGGTGCCTACGCGTCGTCGCCTAATATTTTTTGTCCGAATATGGTCTAATAATTATCTGAATTTTCAGTTGAATCTAAATATATGTATTTCGGAAAATCATTTACTTATGCTACTCAGTAGTCTCATTAGGTTGATGGTTTCAGTATTGTTAATATTATATGAAACAATCATTAGACCAAACAATACATTAGGCTAAGTAAACATTAGACCATCCGATACAGCCGGGCTCGGCGACTTCCCATTGAGCTGTTAACTTATCCATCTTCATCTCAAACTGACGGCATAGTTTGCAACTCTGCAGCGTAACGCTTGTCGAGAGGGATAATTAACTCTGTAGATACGTCTCTAATGAGGAAGGATAGAACAAGACAACATGACTATGGAAAACATAGCCATGTATCGTAGGTATGTATGAAATATGAAATTAATGTTTAGGTACAATTTCTAATGGAAAGAAACCTAAGGTTACTAAACAAAACGCTCCGCTCTGTGATTATGATAAATACAAAACTAACGAAGAACAGAAAAGTCACGCTGGCTAAAAACGATTGGCTGCCTATAATCATTGCTTCAAAAATGAATTATTGCTAAAATTACTACCTATTCTTAATTTTCTAAAACCTATTTCTAAAGCCTTGGATTTGAAGCTTTTTTCTATATTTCCCTTTGTATTCGTTTCTCTAATAAAATGATCGTCTTGAAGAGATCGCGTTTTTTCTTTACTGCTTTTGTATTCGATGAATCACTAAGTACTTATAGCAATTTGTACCGTTCACTAATAAATGAATATTATTTATATTCGTAAGTCAATGATGAAAAGTGATAGAATCAAGACCATTCCTAAGAAACAAATTAGACAATTTACAATCTACGGAAAAAGGCTGTAAATTTTAATTTGTCACGTACTCGCCGCCCCGAGGTCCGTCCAATTAAACCAAGTAATTGTTTGCTTGCGCGTAATCCATGGAATAACAACCCTTCGAAGCATCCTCTATCGAATACTTTTCAAATCTTTTCAATAATGCTGTAGAATTGGAAAGTTTTCCAATTAATGGGTTTTGTTACGAACAATGTTGGTAATTGGTTGCTCGGTGTCTAATAGATTATTACGATTTATTGCTTTGCTTTATTTTTTATTCGTAAATTTTAAACGGCGAACCGTATTTTGAGTTTCCCAGGTCCACTTAATGGGAGGCCTGCTAATGCTCGGTCTTCCGGTTTGTGGTCACCACTAGACAACTTTTCTCCCACAAAACTCTTCGAGCAACGTGGCCTGCCCATTGCCACTTTCACTTCGATATATTCACTGAGTTATGTTGATGACTTTAGTTATTCGAAAAATTTCAATTAAAGAATCTCCGAATATATTCGTAGTCCTCTATTTGGTGCGTGATATTATTTTCAGTAATTTTCAACGACGGCAACATTGAAGGTAACAGTTATTGCCAACGTGAAAAATAATTATTCGATAGCATTCGGGTGTATGACAGCGATTGACCGGTGTTACCAACATAAAAGTTTATTTAAACAGCATAACGGCAAACATACAATAACATGCCGAAGGTTGGGCCAACATTGGACAAACATAGTCAACTTGTATTTCATTCCAATCGTTTGTTTGTGGGGTTACATGAGACCGGGCAAATATTTATTGGTGCACTCACAATGCTAACGGGTGTATTTATTGAAAGCAATTACAATTCACGTCATGGCGTGCACAATAGCAGTCCGATTTTATTGTACAGTTAGACTGGCCAGCGAAAGCTGTCCACGCATTTTTTACGAAACTTTAATCTGGTATCGTTTTTGAGACTGTCAAAATTGACATATTGTCATTCTAACCCGGCTTAGATAATTTTGATATTTCTGCTTTAATAAAATAATTATTTTTTGTTTCATTCAACCTCCTAGGTGGTACCACCCTCAAAATGAAAAATGTTATAAGATTATGTTAGAATTAAAATGTTAGAAGATATATTCAATGCCAATCTGGTCAAAATGGTCCAAAAATTGATGCGTCTGGACTGTACGTAAATGGGCACTGACAAAGGTCATAAAATTTACCAAGGGACTACTAAAATGCATCATCAACTTTCACTCATTACTATAATGAATGTTGATGCAGCTTGAAGTCCGAGTATAATTTAATATCTGGAAATTTTAAATAAATATCTAAGTATCAACATTGTTTAATCAGTGTACAGCAAGTGTAGCCAGCCTCATTTTTTTAAATTTGTTGCGGTTTGTCTGGGTCAGCTTTCATTGTACAGAGTCTAGTGCGCTGTGTGTGACAACTGTTATCCCCATATATTTTGTTTTAAAATTGTAAAATGACAACACTGTCACGGGGCTTAAGCTGTATTGAACCACCATGGCAGTTCGTTAAATTAGTAAAAAAGCGATTATACCTTTAAAACCCTTTGGATTAGTCGTACATTACTTAAATGTAAGAAATATACCTTTTTGGACGAATACGAGTACTAGGTAGGTATATCGTCTCTCATGTTAATTTGTGATGGTAAATTTTTGAACAACTTTTAAAGTTTAGTTTTGAATCTATACAGTTTACACCCTCACACAAAGATTGGCTGAATGGCTCTGTGCCAATTAATTTATTTTTATTACTTATTTGTTGTTGTAGCGACAGTAAAAATACACATTATGTGTAAATTTCAAGTGTGTCTATTACAGTTCTCGAGATACAGCCCTGTGTCAAACAGACAGACGGACAGCGAAGCGTCAGTAATAGGGTTCCGTTTGTCACCCTACGGGTAGTTCCACTACCATGAGTTTATAGTGACCGTACTCGATAGCGACGGCGTAAATTATATGTAGAGACGCTGTACAATTCTCCATAAAAATAATTTACGCTGCCGCTATCGAGTACGGTCACTGTAAACTCATGGTAGTGGTACAGGACCTTTCGGGAACGGCGCGAATCGACATGTCAAAAATTGCAAAAATCGGACACGTTTCTGAATCTCATTTAAATCTTGAACCTTTCACAGTTCGATAAAATCAACATAATTTGAGGATATTAAAATAGGACTTAAAATCATTTCCGCTTGCAAAAAGCCTTTGATACTATCCGCGACACTGGCCAGCACCAGCCTAAGCTTTTTGAAAATCGAACACAGACAATACACGGAAAGTAATCCCCACACATCACTTTTTTTTTAAACGGCGTCGGCAGTGTGAACGGCGCGATGATAAACGATACTCGAACAGCCCGACGGTGACGCTGTGCACACACTACGCTTGTCTCTATTAAATACCTACTTTATTGCGTCAACACGCTGTTTGCACGTCTGCGGTACTGGCCGTGGTGAAGAATTAAATTGTTTGAAATTATTAAAAAATATATGTATATCGAAAAAAAAAATTTAGAAGAACTTGCCTTCGATGGCTTTTTCGCTGAAGTTATACAGGGTGTCTCTGAACATGGGGCTTTAAATGCGAGGTTGGATTCTATTAGTATAACTGAGCTACTTTTGTTTTGTAACATTTTCAAATAACTTTAATTTAGATAAGTACTTTATAGATCCTCGAAGTTTAATCGTTATATCAGTGTATCAGACATGGCGGTGTTATCGCTGTCTCTTGATACGGGGGCCTTTAAATATTTTTTGACATTAACTTGACATCTCATAGATAAACATTTTATTTATTTATTCCTCTTAATCTTAGCGGCCATAAGGCATGGGCCAATGTCAGTTAAATTAAAGATAAATATATTCTTCTTATTCACGTTGTACGGTGATTGTAGTTTTTGCAACTTGATAGCAAAATTCCAGAAACCACGCGGAGACAACTTGCGCATTAAAAAAATGTCAGACACGAGAGCAATATAGAATTTTGTGGTCACTGTTCACTGTTAAGGTTAATCGCCGCATAAAACACTATCAAAATTATACTTCAACTAGCCAAAGAAGCAGAAATACCAAAATTAGATATCGTCTACATCCGCCATGTTCGAATGCTACAAATCGAATTTAGATAAACATTTATCAATGTGCTGTAAATTTTGTATTGTATCGCATACATTGAAAATTTAATTTAATCTGTATTAAAAAAAAAATGAACAGTGATCATATTTTTAAAAAGTTACAGAACAAAAGTCCCATGGTCAGAGACCCCCTGTATAAATTATAACAGTAACGGTTCCGTTTGTTACACACACGCTGTTTTTTTTATAAGAATGTGTCGTGTAGTTCAAATTTTATTCCACAGAGCAGTTATACCAACCAAACCGATTCCATTTTCAAGGCTTGTGTAAAAAATAATAAAAA
>NC_133481.1:1970186-1971959 GCF_025370935.1 Choristoneura fumiferana
ATAAAAGTTTTCTATTAATAGCTTTAAAAGAAATCCCGCAAGGCGCGAATCATTCTAAGTTTGAGGGCACATATTGCTGCCCAACGTGTTCTTTAGTCTAAATTGGACTCTACGGCACCTAAATTTAAGGTGAATGTTATTACGTACATTAAATCAGGGATACCTATAGAACTTTGTAATAGTAGATATAGGTGAAAAATGTATGTAGTTTGTGCACAGAATTGATATGGGACTGAAATAATTATTCGAATATAGAACGTCGATTTATCTATACGTATACTACATACAACACATTTACTTGCTTAAGTTTTTCACCTATACCGACGCGGCTAATGATATAATTTTTTTTAGCAATCGATCAATTAATAAATAATCGACGTCGTTTGGACGATGTACATTACTATATGCCATTGACCTCGTCCTATATACAGTGTGCTAGATAATTAGATGCGGATATTTTGAGGATCGGTTATTTGCATCGTTGTTAATTAGTTTCAATTAAATTAAATTAAAAAAAATGTTAAGCAAGGATGATTATTTTTGGACGGAATGGTATTTTTGTATGAAGCAAAAAAAACACCACACAATATATGTATATTAGATATATCTTGTTTATTCATGTAACATTGACACATTTGGTTAGTAATACAAAAGATTTAAAACAATAGTTAGTAACACAACAACACATACACAATAAAAATAAAACAATGAGGGTCACCACGTGGTGACGGTAGCAGGTCGGTGCAAGCCATTGCAGTGAGCCATGTAAGGGCAGTCAACCCTGCCCGCTATCATGCGCAGGATACTGTTGGGGCTAGCAGAGGCGTCTTTACCTATAGTGCAGGGTGTGTGTTACACACGGGCGCAGCGGTGTTAGAGGCGCCGGCCGCGGCACTTTGTACCTATTCCATTTTGATCGCGCGCTTCCTAGATGGCGCTAAAGTAATAATTGCACACGGGCGCTACATGGGCTAAAGACGCCTCTGGGGGCTGGCCCGCACCCGGCGCACCAAGGATGCCGCCCGTTTGCGCATACTCGCAAAAAGTCATCACTATGTGCATCGGCGAACATCCCATGCGCTGAAGCGGCACCCAACAACACCCGGCGCTCCGTGAATTGTACACGTAGGGCTCCAAAAGCCCGGCCCGTATAATGCGCCCATAAGCTGCATGTGTATAAAGATGTAATGCTCCAAAGAGTGTGATTATCTGTACTTAATATATATATTTTTTTATGTCGGCGGTGTGGCAAACGAGCAAGTGGGATGGGTAAGAGATCAGCACCGCCCAAAACATCTGCAACGCCAGGGGTATTGCTAGAGGCCTAAGATGGGATACCTCAAGTGCCAGTAATTTCACCGGCTGTCTTACTCTCCACGCCGAACACAACAGTGCAAGCACTGCTGCTTCACGGCAGGATTAGCGAGCAAGATGGTGGTAGCAATCCGGGTGGACCCTGCACAAGGTCCTATACCACCTAAAAATGGCCTTATAATTGATTCTTAGGTCATTAATAACATACCCTGAAATATCCGCACCTAATTTTTCTCACCTTTATAAAGTAGTTTTGTTTGAAGCTGCTACGATAAAGTTTTCCATTTCGATTTTTCCTGAGATCTTCAGATGATGTCTTCGATTTAGATTTCATAAAAAAAGGTTTTTTTCATGAAATACAGTTTTATTTTGACTGTTTCAGAGATTAGATAAGTTTTTACTTAACACAATTTATTTTTAATTTTTTACAATAAAGAAGTTATAAAAACAATATTTTAT
>NC_133481.1:1972059-1973443 GCF_025370935.1 Choristoneura fumiferana
GCTATTAACCGATTAATAATATAATCCCGTTGACACTCCTCTAGTATGGAACCCATCATCATCATGTCAGCCGAAAGACGTCCACTGCTGGACATAGGCCTCCCCCAAGGCTCTCCACTCAGACCGGTATTGTGCTTTCCGCACCCACCGCGATCTTAACCAAGTCGTCGCTCCATCTTGTTGGAGGCCTACCGACAGCTCGTCTCCCGGTCCGCGGACGCCATTCGAGAACCTTCTGGCCCCATCGGCCATCCGTCCTGCGAGCAATGTGCCCCGCCCACTGCCACTTTAGTTTCGCAATTCTTCGGGCTATGTCGGTAACCTTAGTTCTACTGCGGATATCATCATTTCTAATTCTATCCCGCAGAGAAACCCTTAAAATCTAATAATTCAGCATCCATCCACAGCCAACCGTACTATACTGACTTATTCGCACACGTCTGCATTTGATAGGCCATATTTAAAACGCCCCTATTTTCTTTCTGCTCGGTATGGCATCGTAAAACTCGGATCCGCTAGCATTCGCAGCCTTTGTTGACTAACGCAACTAGACTGTGAAAATACTACTAATCCTACACATATTATAAACTAGATTTTGTATGCTTTTGTAACATTTTCTGTGATACGTGGGAATTACACGCTTTCCCGGAATATAAAGTAGCCGTTGTTAATTGCGTATAATGTAGCTTTGAGCGAGTGATTTTTTTGAAATCTGTTAAACTTGTGTGTACTTATTTCAAAAATGGCCAAATGAAAAGGCGTACCTAAATGTTCCTACATAAACCATAATTTCGGTTTATATATGTCCCACTGCTGGGCACAGGCCTCCTAGCTGAATAAGAGGGTTTGGGATGTGGCTCTCATGTGAGCCCAGTGCTGATTGGAAACTTCAATTGCTTCACAGATTAATGTAAGTTTCCTTATGATTCTTCCTTTTACGTTTGAACCCACGATCCGACGATGTCTTGAGAGGGGTCAAACCAATAAGCCACCACAGCTTTTTCCACTCACAACTCGCGCTTATCCAGTTTATGATTTTCTGCAAAAGAAGTTGTTGCTATCTTTAGTGCATTAGTTTCCATTTTTTCGCATACCTTATTGCGGAACCCTAAAAAACCTTAAGTACAATTGAAATATCGTAAAAACTTCGTAGGCAGGAAAATTTCAAAAATGAAATGGAATTACTTTTGTTTGCCTTCTGTTAAGAAGGAATGGGAATTGGATTTTAGAGTACTTCCGAAAGCGAATTTCGAAAAAGCTATTTAGCCTGGTGAAGTTGTTAACTGGCTAAGATTAGTAGAGTTAGAATATCTTGTTTCATCAATCTGACCGTAAATTTTCTCTTAAAAAACCGTCTTTAGCCACTTGACAAATGGACGATAGT
>NC_133481.1:1973825-2015578 GCF_025370935.1 Choristoneura fumiferana
GTTAATTTTAATATAACTTGAAAAACCGGAAAGCACTTTTGCTCAGAAATACTCAGAATCGAGGAGTAGATTCGATTCATCATGTCAGCCGAAAGACGTCCCACTGCTGGACTTAGGCCTCGCCCAAGGCTCTCCGTCAAGACCAATCTTGTGCTTTCCGCATCGAACGCAATTCAGCGATCTTAACCAGGTCGTCGCTCCATCTTATTAGAGGCCTACCGACGGCTCGTTCTCCCGCTCTGCGGACGACATTCGAGAACCTTCTAACCCCATTGGCCATCAGTCCTGCGAGCACGCTCACTGCCACTTCAGTTTCGCAATTCTTCGGGCTATATTCGGTAACTTAGTTCTACTGCGGATATCATCATTTCTGACTCTATCCGTAGAGAAACCTCGAGCATAGACCTCTCCATAGCCCTTTGAGTGACTTTGAGCTTCTAATGAAGCCCATCGTTGGGCCCACGTCTCAGATGTCATCACTGGCAACACACACTGGTCAAAGACTTTTGACTTCAAACATTGCGGTAATTTGGCCGAAAAACACTGCAAGTTTCCCGAATGCTGCCCAGCCGAGTCGGATTCGACGAATGATCTCTTTCTCGAAGTTAGACCTACCTAACTGGATCGTTTGTCCCAGGTGTACATAGTCGTCAACAACTTCGAGCGCAGAGCCTCCGACTATTACGGGAGCTGGCACAACATTGGACATGACTTTCGTCTTGTCCATGTTTATTTTTAAGCTAACTCGGTCGGCAACAACTCTGCTGAGGTCAACGAGCATAGCACTGAGGTCCTCCATAGTCTCAGCCATGACTACAATATCGTCGGCGAATCAAAGGTGAGTGAAGTACTCCCCATTATTGTTAATGCCTCGTCCTTTCCAGTCCAGAACCTTAAAATCATCTTCCAATCCAGCGGTGAACAGTTTCGGAGAGATCACATCTCCTTGTCTTACTCCCCGCTGCAAAGGAATAGGCTTCGTGCTCTGGTCCTGTAGTCGGACTATAACGAAGGATTATAACGATACTATAACGAAAGTCTGGCTCTTGCGGGCTCTTGCTCTATTATAAAAATAAATAACACAATACAATACAAAGCGTATTGTATTGAACACCAAAAACATTCATTATAAAACTAAATCAGAACATAAAAGGTAGGGTAGGAGACGAGAAAACAGGGGTCTAATCGCTAAAAAGCGATCTCTTCTTCTACCTTCTTATTCGACCTGACGATGTTATTAACATAGAATCAAGAAAAAAGGTGATCAAAGCAGGTGTGTGTAATGTAAGGTAAAAAATATATAGAAGAATTGAAAAAATACATAAAATATAATAATATTAATAAAATAAACACATACATTACTTACATACACATTTACCAAAAATTCATCATCGCCACTACCATTACCAAACAAGATGTTAAGAATGAACCTAACTAATAAGTATTGCTGTAAACCTTCCTATACAAAAATAAATGTATCTGTGTGTATGCATACACTACACTAACCTCTCACAATGCGCGAGCGCGCGCTTAATATCAGATATTCGAATTATCCAAATTATCCGATAATGAAGAGCTTCCTATCCGGATTTGAAAATGGGCGGATATCCGGATAATATGGATATCCGGTTATCCGGATTGCAAGCCCTAGTGACATGTAAAAGAGCCCTTTGCGGGTACTTTGAGAATAACCATTGATTTTGTCCCAGAAAATTGAAACTTTCTCGCGGCACGCAGACAAAGTTGCGGATAACTGCCAGTTCTAAATAAAACAATATCTAGTTCATGAATTATTTGTGTAGGTACCTATCTATAATATTTGGAAAACGTAAGGAGTTCTATACCTCTGTTTTCCTTCCAATATTGTGTTCAATAAAGAGTCATTGTATAGTCTTAAAATCAATTCAGAATTCAGGGTTGTCTAAACACTCCTGTAATTGTTTTTCAAGATTTTTTGATTGCGGTTGACAATTTTAAATCATTAGTCAATGTTCGACACCTCGTCGCAACTAAATTATAAATCCAAAATTCTGATATAAAACCTTAACAGATTTGTCCAGTCCAATGATCAGCTAAATATTCTGAAATTAATTTAAAACACCTTGTTAAAACATAGTTACGTTAACTACTAGTAACGAAAGTGATTGTTAAATGTTCTCGCGCCTGAATAATTATGTGAGGGGTAAATTAAAACTCTGAAATTGAGCGACAACAATTTCACGTGGGAAAATTGTTTGAATAATATTTGAACGTATACCTAAAAGTTCAAATGATATTATAATTTTCTCGTGAATTCGATCTCAATCATTTCGCGTGGCAAATTATGAAGAATATGACTTTTTTTTTACTTATGTCATTGAAAATTACTTTAGTTTCGCAATTCTTCGGGCTACGTCGGTAACCTTAGTTCTACTGCGATATCATCATTTCTAATTCTATCCCGCAGAGAAACCCCGAGCATAGCCCTCTCCATAGCCCTCTGAGTGACTTTGAGTTTTCTCATGAGGCCCATCGTTAGCGCCCACGTCTCAGATCCGTATGTCATCACTGGCAACACACACTGGCAATTGCGAAACTAAAGTGGCAGTGGGCGGGGCACATTGCTCGCAGGCTGATGGCCGATGGGGCCAAAAGGTTCTCGAATGGCGTCCGTGGACCGGGAGACGAGCTGTCGGTAGGCCTCCAACAAGATGGAGGGACGACTTGGTTAAGATCGCGGTGGATGCGGAAAGCACAAGACCGGTTTGAGTGGAGAGCCTTGGGGGAGGCCTATGTCCAGCAGTGGACGTCTTTCGTCTGACATGATGATGATGATGATGATTGAAAATGTAACTTCTTTATAAGTGGAAACTGTTTGGCTTATGTATCATCTAAATTAATTTATAATCAACTGTGTCATATATGCTGTTTGTTTCCCAAATAAATAAAATTATAAATATAGGTAATACATTAATTAAATTGTAAAAATTAGTCTTGCAAAGTTAAACATGGTAATCTAATACCTATATTAATGCGTTGCAAAGATAAATTCTTGTTGTTTATTTATTTCGGGAATCTCGAAAACGTGTGTGAGTTTCCAATTCGCACCAGACCCGCGTAGGAACTACGACCCAAGCCCTCTAGGCCTGTGCCTTGCAGTGTAACGTTTAGGTATAATCCAAAACGAATTTGGCGTTTCCGCACCGTGGCACTGTTTTGAAAGAAGCGCACTCACCATCAATAGGGAATATTAGGCAAAGCTCTGCGCAGGGGGCGGCACTAGCACAAGCCGCCATGACAACGTCAGGCGGCCTACCATGATCTTTTCATAAACGATCCAAACGCAGAGCAGTTCAATTTAGGCACCTAAACTGAATCGTCGAAATTGGTACCACGACGTTTATTTCTCAGAGCTGAGTCTCAATGGTTTACAAGTGAATGAAAGACCGATATTGTCTCTGATTCGAAACTGAAACGCTAAGTCGCGAAAGGGATGCCGCTATATGCAAACCAAATATTGTATACTAAAACCTCTTTATTTTGGAAAACCATAACTCTATGTCATTTTGTGTTCTTAGCAACCGTTGTGTTGATTACAAATAAAATGTTTACGCTGTCACTAATCCACGAGCCTCATTTCTCACTGAAAAATTAGTTTTATCAATGAGGAGTTAAGAAGCACAATGTCCATGAAAAGTTATAAAACTTGAATAAAAGTTTAAAAGTTCTTGAAATTTAAAAATATTCCAAGTAAAACACTTAAAATTCCAAAAGAATTGACAGAATGAGTAACTTATAGTGAATCGCTAAATTTGACACTGAAGCGATTCAATTCCCACTCAAGTTAAGCGTCATGGTACGAAAACCGCTTGAAGTGAGTGAATGAAAATGTCTGTATCGCTGTCGCTGAACCGTGCTTGAACTGAATCGCAAAAGTAAGAAATTAAGAGAGCGTGGTAGGGCCCCAGCTCTCTTTATAGTTGGTCGCAAGTTGGTCGCCATGACGGATCATGACTTATTTATTTATTAATAATAAAATGACATGATATTTACATCAATAGTAACAATAGAGCTCTATTTTCAAAAAAGTAATTGAAATAATATGATATTATGGTACCCTACGGGCATGTAAGCCATTTAAAAACTGTTTTCGGTTTGTGCTAGTGCTGCATTCTGACGGAAGAACAAAGCAGTAATATTCCCATCGACATCTATGTACCATCAGCCAAATGTGTGGTCTACCACCCTAAAGTTGATAATCGTTTGCATGTCATAATCATAAAACAATAATGCCATAGACGTGTCTGCCAACTTGAAAGTTCGACTTTAGCGACATAAAATTCATTTGATAGGAACTTGTTTAAAAATTCGTAGATCATTTATTTGTCTGATGATACCTTATGGCACTAGACTGGCTGTTTAGAACAAAACGCGCGGCGCATCAATCATCAATATTACTTTGATACAACCCCCGTCACGGACGTCAACAAACTATAGTGAACTGTTCACAAAACCGCGCTGTGAACTAATTTGTGCGCCGTTTTGATGTAAGAAACATGCAGTCTAGTACATAAATGTCAATGAATATTTCCTATTTTTTTTCTGGTCCAACATAATTTTACAAGCATCCCCTATAAATTTATGAAAACAATAAAGTATACAACAGATCGCATCACGCGGCCGTATCTCACCGTAATCGCGCAGCTTCCAATCTAATCTGGAAATTTTCAACAATCACCTGAGTTTCGTAACTTTATCCACCCCCCTTCCCCCGCCCCGTTGGGTCTCAGTCGTGCGTGAAAAGGTCGGATAGCCACGACTCTCGAGGCTTCAGAAAAATTGACCGAAGACGTACCGGTGAATCTGTAAATGGAAACTAAAGTGCATTGCGTTTTCTGATATTCTTTGAGCAAGGTTTCTTTAAGGTTCCGTAACCGAAGGGTCCAAACGGAACCCTGCAGCTGTCGCTCACGTATTCGTCCGTACGTCTATCTCACAATTTTTACAGCCAAACGGTTAGAGCTACAGTTTTCAAACTTTTTTTTACAGTATAAGATCGTTGGGTCTTAGAAATACAAATTATAAAAGAATATTTTTACAATTTTTAAGGTGGGCTCCCATACAGGTATGCTAGGTAGCTATGTTTATTTTATTTTTGTGTTTTTGTCAGCGTTTATTTTTAATGTAATAGAATAGAATAAAATAGTATAGAATAAGCCTTTATTGACACACTTAGTGTAAAAGATACGACGCTATTAATAAACGAAAGATATTTTCCACATTAAACTTATAACTGGCACTTGAGGTATCCCATCTTCGGCCTCTAGTTGGCAACGCATCTGCACCCCTGGTGTTGCAGTTGTTTATGGCGGTGGTGATCTCTTACCATCAGGAGACCACTTGCTCGTTGCCATCCAGTTGAATAAAAAAAAAAAATAAAAATATAACATAACTAAGTGCTAATTAAGTGTGATAAATGGATTGGGCTCAGCGTTTGCTGTGGACGCACACAAAAGTGCGCATGCACACAGCGCTGATTTACAGCCCAACCCTTTACACTTGTTGCCTATCTTTGTAGTAATATTTAAATTAATTGGAAGATTTAAATTATTGTTAGGAAATTGTTGAATTTGCTGTATAATTAACGGACATTTTAAAATTAACTCGTACACCTTTTTTTACCTACCTATGTACTTAAACAAAATAAAAGAAAGAGATAATTTCGTGGTGTGTTCATTTTATTATTTTTAAAATATTGGTTGATATCTGTATTTTAACTCGTAGAAATATTATTGTAGACAATCATTACCATGGTTAATTAGGTCTTAATATCTCGTTCCTTCTACAGCCCACTCGGCAAAGTCTCGTGTCCTATTTAAGTTACGATCCTATAAAATATCTCGAAATACTGTCTCTTATTTTCTTCTAACTTCAACACCACTACAACAGTTTTTCACTTACTCTACGACACTACTCTTGTTACTCAAACCCGCACCCAAAATGACGGACGCTTCAAAAATAGATTCCGGGGCTATCCAACGACACATCCATTTAGCCGAAGCCATCTGAAGGCATATTCCGACATCTTCCAGTTCAGGGACGTAGCTCTCGTACCCAATAACTTTTTACGCACATAACCCACTGAGTTGATCTTAAATACGTATTTCTGAATGTCAAACTGAAGGAGTGTGATGCTATTGTCGAATTGCTCATTGGAGTGGAACAGTTTTAATTTAATAATCGTTTGTGAGATTCTTTTTGGAAGACTGCTGGACCGTAACGACCATAATAATTGGATCTTAATATAATTTTGGATTGTATTATACTCGCGTAGTAGAATAAATTGGCTAGTTCTCTATCCCGCCGCGGATTAAGAAAATTTCCTTCTTAAAACATCTTTACGAATCTCTATGTATTTATGTCTGTCAAAGTTTGGAGTCTTGAACTCAAGTAAGTAGTTTAGGTCGTGTGTTGTCTGTCAGTCCGACAGTCAATCAGTCACTCAGTCACGTTACTTTTTCATAAGTATAGGCCGCTACATTATAATAATCATCATAAGACGTGGTTTTACTTTGATAGTCGTTAAACGTCCCATGTTCTTTGTGTTAAAATAAAGTTGTGTTAAATACTTGTGATGTATACATATCATTTAATAATATTGTAAATCAGACCTCGTTGAGTTTCTGCCGGATTCTTCTCAGCAGAGGTTTTTCGGTGTAGATTTTTTTGACATTCATAAGTGCTTGTTATAGCCTAAATTGAATAAAGATATTTTGACTTGACTTTGACTTTGACTTTGAAAAGAATCACATCCGCAGCCAAGTCGTTGTAAGCTACGTTACCTGTACAAACGCAAAACCTGGTAATTTATTCCCAAAACATATTTCAATATGTATCATTACGTATGTAGCATCAATACTGCCTTGTTTCACGATGTCGCTCGTCACGTAATAGAATGCACGCGACTCCTGTGGGAGCCGGGCCAATTTGCTCCGGGAGTATTTTTACTTCTTCTTGCTGGTAACAGGGATACTTTAGAAGTGGAATGAGTATTAAAAGTTGAGGTTCATGATGTGACAGGTTTCGTTTTTAGTGTAAATTAAGTTTCAAGCGTAGAGATTATGTATTTTTTCTTCAGGGCGTAATACTTTGGTAAGTAAATTTAAAAGATAGGTTCATTAAATAGCAGGCCTATGACAAGCAGTGTATTTTAAACTTATATACTTTTCATAAATACTTACTAATGAAAAGAAAACTTGTTTAGTAAAGTTTACTAATACTTCCCAAAACCCTCCTTAAATTGGGGCTTATAAAGTTAGTGTTACCATATGTAATACAATTAAACGAATTTTGGGTTGTATGGCTTGCTTTTGCAATACTATTTCGAGTCGACACAAAAATGAAATAAAAAATAACGTGTCAAAGATACTCGCACGAAACGCAGGGCTTCCCGCATCGCGAGCCCTTTACGTGGTTGCGATATTACGCAGGTGAAAAGATGAAATTCGACGAAGGGCGAATTGAGACGAGCTCGCTAAAAGATATTTTGTTTCACTGGATGTTTCATTTTTGTTGCAAATATGTACCACCTGCCTTGAATTGCGGTGAACAGGCAGTACGCCGCCAAATGTATGTAGTTGAGGGGTGGAAATTGACGCTGTTGAAAAATATTGTTAATAAAAGCGAAACGTATTGAAATTTTTGGTGCAAAATTAGCGGGCTGCTGCAAAGAAAATACAAAGTGAGATTGGAACTGATTTCACTAAATACTTTTATGTAACAATTCAGGTAGCAGCCATGATATTTGACCTATCGCCTCTCAACAGATTCAAAACCTCTGAGTTTTCGAAATTCATGTGCGGAATTACATTTGAAATTTACCACGAGCTTTGCGGTTCGTTATGCGAAGTAACTTCTTTCTACTTAGCGACGAGGCGATCATTTCTGTAACTCTTTTATCTTATTTCGAAAAGGAATCCTAATAATTTGGGTAGTCTACTTCAGCACGTTACTGCGAGCTATATTTTTTAACTTTGTTGAGGAATGAATACCAACAACAATTTTTTATCGATGGTCCTTACCAACAACAGCGCCAACTTGTTATATTTATCATTGGTTCTGTTGATGGCAACGTCCACCTTAATCTACCCACAAATTCTACGAGGAACTCCCATAAATCAAAGAAGCATATTCTAGTTCCTTATGAAAAAGCCATTGCATTGTCGCGGCTGGAATGCCAGACAAATATTCGAACATAGCGGAATAAAATCTATTCGTTGGAAAGCGAAAGTAAGATTGATCATGAAAGTTGAATAAAGTTAGTGAGTTCAGTCTACACATCTTCCCCTTTGAGGCGGGTAGGGCTGCGGCCGGGGCGCGGGCGGCCGATTTTATTAAGAAGCAATAGAAACTAGTTTAAAAAATGGATTCTGGTAAATTTGGTGTTCTTAACCCTAAAATTTGCAGCGTATCTAATAAGATACATAATTTAAGATCATCTTTTTGTATTTTTTTAAAGTTATTTTTGTTAGCTCTACAAGAATCCAACGAGGCTTGAATTGAGTACACTAATGTCTCACCTTGCTAAGTTTAGGGTTAAAGAAGACTAAAATTTGTTTTGCTTATTTTGCTATAATACGCTTAAATTAACGCCGTTTTATGAGCAAAAGTATAGACTCTTGAGAACGTGCTCAAGATCTTTTAGAATACAATGACACTTTTTTGAACATCACAGAAAATGCAACAGAAAACAGGTATAAGGCAAACAATAGATGGCCTAATTATTTCAGAATGGTCTCTTCCAGGCAACCTATTTCAAGAGAAAGAAGTCATTTAAAATATCATATAAAAACCTAGAGCAGCGTGTGTGCTAAGTACACGCCGTCACTTGTACAAAAAATGTCTAACACAATTCATTTCTCTAATCTGGACACTGCCGACATCTTGCCCAACTGCCGTGAATGGAAACGCCGCTTCGCATACAGGCTCATCGGCAGCTAAGTAGGTTAGTCGAGTTTTCCATTCGGCAGCTCCCCGGGCCCAATCACGCACGGGGGCGTAGATTGATATTTGATCCCCGAAGTCTGCCGCGGGCCGCATCGACCCGGGATGCTGTCGCGTCTATATTTCATAGTAAAACAAGATGATCTACCAATGAATACGTTTTTTCTTAAAATTTACAATGTACTACTTAGTTTTTTCCAGCGACTTCATCTATGAAAATATGTCTTTTCTTAAAATTGACAATGTACTGTCGCAGCTGTGTTATTTTTTTGCTGTAAAAAGGATAAGTACCTACTCGTATGTCTTTGTTCAGGTGCGTCAAACGCGGCTAAAATAGAGTACGTTTTGTAGTGTAAATCAGATTTTTTGTCTAAAATATTTTAGGGTTGGCAGTTTGTTTAATACCTCATTGTTTTGTTCCATTTTTTGTGTCAATTTTTACATTTTGTGAACTAATTTTAACACATTTGATTATTTCACTATTAATTTGATGAAATATTTCTATTTCCTGAATTTGACACTGAAAATGTAATTTTATAATTATTTTTATGTGTAAGTTGTCATTTAAATTTAATTTTTGATTGACGTCTCTTTGATTTATCTTGCATTTATCTAACATGTGTTTTACAATGTATTTTTTCAGAAGGCAATAAATATCTATCCACCAATCAACCAACCAATTATGATTTGTAAACTAAAGCGGCGCATTGATTGATATTTGATCCCTAAAGTCTGGCGCAGAACGAATATCTGAAAGAGACACCGCTTACCTTCTCCTAAATATATTGGTTTCATACTTCATTGTAAAATAGAAGACAAGACAATCTAAGAATGAGTGTACGAGTCTGTAGTGATATTTTATTGCAGTTTTTAGAGTTCCGTAGCCAAAATGGCAAAAACGGAACCCTTATAGTATCTGTCTGTCTGTCTGACTAACCGCCCGTAGCGTAGCTTTGAAAAAAAATCGGTTTATTTCAGTAATTTTCTTTATTATATTTTAACTCTAATTTTAATATTTAAAGATTTTTCTCGAATCTAGAGACTAAGTATTAGTGCTAATAAAAAAACGGTAATTTTACATGGATAATAATATGTAACAATTATATTTAAGATTAAGGAGATAACCTCCTGTAATTCATCAGACATATAATTACCTTGTGTATCATAGAGATACACTAAAAAAGGTATTTTTTAATTTCGTACCGAGACAAAGCTGCGGGATGAAGCTGGTTCAGAACAAAAACAAACATTCTCCTTCAAACAACTTTCTTGAAACTTTCATTAAAATGTAAAACGCAAGAATTTTTAATAAAGTAAAACATACACTTTCAGTTTGCACGTAATTTAAGCGTGAACATCGTCCGGAGTTAACACTAGTTCAAATAACAAAGTTTCTTAAAAAGGCGAGCTCATTTATTTACAAGTAAATAAATAAGTATGGTGCTTAGTATCGTGCTCCTTTGGGGGAACATGCGGTTAACATCATGATAAAACGTCTTTGCTGGCAAGTAAATTGTACAATTATATGAGTCGTTAGAGGAGAAGGAAAATCCCGAGGTATTTGCGAATGACATCGTCGCATTATTTAGGCTCAATGCTGACGTAAGACATAACTTGATGGCACGATCAGCTGATGTGCCATTTGTCAGTCATTGTACAGTCAATATAGTCAAATGCTAAAGCAAACGTAACGTAACTCTATTCTATTGTCATAAAGAAAGTTTGACAAACATTTCATTGTACAAAGCAACGCGATATGAGTTCTATTTGAGCATGACGGTACTGGGACTTTGGGACAACAATAGGATAAAAATATTAGTGACACTTGTCCCATGGGACTACTGGGACGTAATCGTCTCAGTAGTCCCATGATGGGACTACTCAATGGGACTAGTGGGACAGACGGAAATTTTCGAAATTTAAATAAAACAAATGTTGTTAAATGAAAGTATTTGCGAAATGATGCTTTAGTTTCAACGTTTTGTTGGTGAAAAGATTATGATAAATTTTTGACTTGATAATGTTATGTTGTTGTTGTTGGAAAACAAAAAATTACCATGGAATCAGCCATCACACGTCATATTACAATAGCGATTGCTTCATCATTTATGATCAGTGAAAGTTTAAGTGAAAAATTAATAAAAATAAAACCGGCCGGACTCTCATTGAAACGAAACCCGACACCAGAAAAAATAACATTTAATAACGTATTCAATCGTGCAAAAATAACAGTTGCATTTAATTGTCGAATAAAGTCGCAGAGCGACGTGCTGTTCAAATTGAACGGGGGAATATACTCCTTAAATTATTGGGGCTGGGCAAACAGAGGGCCCAAATATTGGCGCGCGGTAAACGTGGCCCAGTGCCATTCATTAACTCATCCCGAGCGTACAAAAATACAGCCTTAATTCGCGATCACGGACCGCCGCAGAGCCATGGAGCTAGATGTGGCTTATTATGAAATCGGGCGGAAAGCGAGGACCTGAATATTGAGTGAGCGCCACTATTCAAAGACTCTTGCATCACCAGCTGTGTTGTCAGCCCTGAGGGCTAAAGTAATGGCATTTTCATTGTCTTATTCGTACTCATACTGGCTTAGAATTAGCTATCGCGATCTGAACGAAGCTTGCACGAGGTCTTAATATCTTTACTATGTATCTTGTATTCTTGTATCTTTAATATCTTGTGATAAACAGCTGTTGTATATAGCTGTTTATCACAAGTTTGTTACTTGGACGTTTAATATGTATTTAAGTACGTATTTTATTTATATAAGTATTAAGATTGATTTTGTCATCCCGTAAAATCCACATCGAAAATACAAACTGAAACATAGATGCACAGAAAAACCAGAAAAGAGACCAGCGCTGGGAATCGAACCCAGGTCAGGTGCTGCGTGCTATACCGCTCCACCACCACTGGACTGGACCAGACATACTACAAACAATACAACACAACACAATACAACACAATAGGTACATATACGACTACAAACTTAACCGAATTATTCGGTAGGTAATTATTTATCTATTAATCGCGATATTTTCAGAAATCATTATTTATTTATAAAAGGAAGTAGGGTACCGTTACCATTTTGCAAAATGATTGCTCCCGCTCCCGAACCCGTGCTTTCCTTCCTGCGGTTTTCCTGCAATCTGCGCTTGAGGGGTGGGGTAACTCGAATCGATGCGGGGCGGAGCGTGGCCATCCTGTACGTTAGCATACTATATTCTGTGCCCTTACTAAATGAACTTTCCATGATTATGGTATAAGGATTAAAGTTTATTTTATTAAAAGTTTAGTTCAGCAGAGTTGCTTTGAATTGTTTGTGTAATGAAATGGATTATATGTTGACGACATGTCATTATCACTGGGGATGAGTTAAGAAGGTGATAAAATGGGACTGAGTGACATTAAAGAGGTACTGACCATTTTTTTTTTTTATAAAACTTTTGTGGGGTAAGCAGGGAAGATCACCCGGCCACAATTACAAACGGCCGGCGGCGGCGCGGTCAATTTATCTATGTATGTATTGCATGGTTGAGACAATCACTGCATTTCAGTAAGTTGACAGGACACAATGTATTTGAAAAACGTAGGGCGTAACTTTTGAAAATAAAGTCGATTCTTAAAAATCTTTCACTAGGTACTTAATAGAAAGAAACACTATCTCTGATTAACTTAGGTATTTATTTTATAGGGTAATGTTCAAAATCACTGAAGGCAGACTGAGTTACAAAAATAGCTAATTTAAAAAGAAAGAGAATACTTGATTTAATAATACCTAGTCGTAGCAAGCATGCCTAAAGCTCAATAAAGTTCTTTTATGTCGAATTAAACGCATTTTTAAATAAAGCAAATTAAGTAATGAAAAATACTGTGCCTTGTCTGGGAACTGGGAGTATTTCACTCTCAAAGTGACAAAAAGCAGCTCTGAGCAGAGTTCAAAACAATGCCTTGTAAAGTTTTATTTTTATTAACATTACTGTTTCACGCTTCCTTTGCCAATTTGAAGGCAGGGCGCACTGAAGTCAAGTTTTTTTTGCTTAACACACAATGCACGTTTAACTCAGTCAGGCAAAAATTGGAATTAACGCATTTCTAGCAAATATAACTTTTTGACAAGTTTACACTCGTCAGCGCATATGCACAGTTTAGATATTTGGACTAACTGAAATGAGATATGGACCCTTGTTTGTTTGTTTGTTCGTATACTCTTTATTGTACAAAAAGGTTAAATAAATAAAAGTAAAGTGTTAAGTACAAAGGCGGACTTATCCCTGCAGGGATCTCAGCCAGTCAACCTTTGAGTGAGCAATCGAAAAACAAGGATCGACAAAAAGAGTAAAACATTTGAATAAATATAAATGCATATGTAAACCTCAAATACCTAACTATATACAATAAATATATAACACATATATATCTATAACTAAATATAAAATAAAATACATAAATACACACATTTACATACAATACATAAATAACACAAGTATAAAGGATAATTACTTACTAAATAATCAAGGAACTATAAGTCACTAAAATGTTTTTTTTTCCGGTGGAATATTGCTGTAAACGTCAGATGGTTTATACAGCTTACCGGAGAAAGTCCGAGCTGCCGTATGGGCCGTGTAGCAAGGGAAAAATAAATATTTAAACGTAAAAGGGATATCCTACTTTAACTTGATGTGCTGTGAGTGTTGCCAACTCCTAAAAACTCGAGTCGCTAAACTCACTAAAAGTCACTAAAATTAATTCCACCATGAGCGAGCGTACTCAGGAATTTGTCTGGGAGAGACACAAGAGGCCACTGGTGGTCTGAAAGGTTGGGATACGAAAAAAAAACAACTTATATTAGATTTCCGAATTCACTGAAATTGATGTAATTAAGATGCAACCACAGATAGAAGTTTCTTAATGTAGGTCATTTGCTTATCGTCTCTGAACATATTATAGGCTATAGGGAAATTATGATATGGATGTAGATAAAGGTTATAAAAGTTGAAGTCATCATAACATAATAAACAAACACGGTCGGTACCCAATCTTCGTTATACAAAGTCAAAGCCGCGCGAGACAAAATGACAAAACTAGACGCGTATCATTAAAACTTTTAATGGCATTTCTAGTTGTCTATGCCCAGAGGACGCTGGACGCTGTTTATACCCGCGTCGTACCGTACGAAATACTCGTAAGCCGAATGCCGAATGCTGCGGAAATTTCAATATTGACCGTAGCTTTTATTAAAACTTTTATTTTTAAACGCGTTAAACGTTTGTGTAAATAATTTTTTGACCCTCTCATTTTTATTAGGCCCTCGATCGTAAACATGGAGACCGTAATAAAATTATTAAAATGGGAAACCTGTTAGCCGGTAGGTGACGGAAGCGCTGCTTTTTGGTGCTACACGTGGAATATTGAGTCATCATCATCATCATCATCATCGTCATCGTCACATATCAGCCGTAATGCGAAATGAAACAGGTTGCCAAACGTTATTCGCCGAAACATTAGTAAACCAAGCCTCTCTCATTACTTAGAGTATCCCTTAAAATAAAGAGAATATTTTTCCAAGTATGCTAAAAGGAGTTGTTATTTTAATTAAACAAAAAATACGTAGGTATTTTTTTTTGTCTTTTATATAAAATAAAGTACTTCTATTCCCACTACAACGTAAATTCTGAGAGAATGTTCGCTTTCAAATGCATATCATGGTCATGACTCGCCCCCTTATGCAAAGCAGCCGCCATTATCTTATACTCGATGCGAATATCATGTAATCTCCAACTAACTGACCTTCAAGCCTATTCAAGCATATAACATAAAAAATCAGAGCCTATAACTGAACCCATTACCATTTTAACTCAAAGGGTGAAGTGAAATCGCTCCAAAAGATATTAATATCGTTAAGATGATTCGGCTGTGACGTACCCTCGGCGGGTAATCTAGATAATAACGCTCGCGGGACAACAAAGTTATAATTACTTCTCGCCGGCCGTAGGAAAGGTTTCCAAAAGGTTAATTAAACATCGGGAATAAACTGGCGTTTTGTATCACTCGTCAAGAGCGACGCTCATAAATCAGTGTTCGTTTTAAGGGTTCCGTAGTCAACTAGGAACTCTTATAGTTTCGCCATGTCTGTCCGTCTGTCTGTCCGCGGGTAAGCTCAGAGGCCGTTAGTACTAGAAAGCTGTAATTTGACATGAATATACATATCAGTCACGCAGACAAAGTGGTACAATAAAAAAAAGTAAAAAAAAATTTTTACGTTACCTCCCATAGACGTAAAGTGGGGGTGATTTTTTTTTTCGACTAACCATAACCATATTGTGGGGTATCGTTGGACAGTCTTTTAAAACCATTGGGGGGTTGCTAAGACAATTTTCTATTCAATTTGAAAATATGCCGATAACGCTGTACTCCTAACGTGATGAGTAAAAAAAAAAATAAGTTAAAATTTTTAAATAACTGTTTTGGTGTCTATTAGTAGCGATATTCACATCAGTCATAGCTTTCTTTTATTTTTCATTATTTTGAAACATGGGATTTTTTATTTCCAATTATTAACTTTATAAAATTTATAAATTAAAACTTCACAATGCCTGTAACAAAACAAAAAAAAAGGTAACTAAAACTACATACAAACTAAAATTATAAATAAAAAAGTTGCCCAAAATCACTGCCAGGTGATAGGTGCCCAGAAGTGGAAATAAAAAATCCCATGGGCAAAAAAAATAAGAAAAAAAATTCATTGATAATAAATCTAAAGTGGGACATTTTTACGGACTGTACCTAGCCCGTAATAAATATATTAATTTTTGAAACATTAAAATTAATATAAATATAAAAAAGCGTTTTGTTTGTCAAAATTAATATTTTTTTTGAATTGAATTTGAAACGATTTTATGAGATCGATTAAGAGCATGCTTTCCAATCCGAAAACCGCTTTAGAGGCTTACGATCCAAAAAATCGATTCAAACTGAAAAATCGTACATCCCTCATCTGAATCATAAGCCTTATTGCCCATCACAATAAACATTGCTTAATTACTATTGGTAGCACGGACGGCACGTTTTTATTTACCATACATGAGAGATGAGTATTTGAGTGCGTTGTTTGTAGAAGCTGTTTGTGTGAGCCCTCGGCTTCATATTTGAAGGGTAATATTTTGTTTTGGGACGGGAGGTACTACAATTTTGGGCAGGGAAGAGGAGCATTGTATTTATTTATATTATAACTAGTGTTTACCCGCGACTTCGCACGTGTAAACAATATATGCAGCAATTGAATTGAAATTCCGGGATTTTACAAATTTCCATGGGAATGCCCCAAAATGATATCGTTTGAAGTTGCACTAAAACTGCTGACATGGGAATCTCGCACTTCTTTTATGCGGCGTTATCGCACGAACATTGGGGACTACCAGTCATAAATAAATGAACGTTTTACAACTTAGAATAACCTATCCGGTGATTAAATCGTTTAATTGTCATTATTGGAAATAAAGGCCAACTAGTCCACCCTCTTTTACGTTTAGCGAATTTACTTTCTGGGTTCAATTATCATTCAACTTTCAACGGTGAAAGTGATCTTTTGTCATTTTTTTAGCTAGCTGAAAACCGACCAAATGTGATGTGTTCATTCTATCATGTCATGTCACTTATCTTATCACGCCACGCCGAAGGCTCCAACATACCTGCAACAATAAAAAACAAATGAGCAAAGCGTGGTCGCCGACTAATTCGTCGGTCGTCGATTTTGTCGGCGTCGTTAGTCGGTAATGTGGGTATTATGATGTCGTGTCGCGCGGTGTTTGTTTCATGTAATAACCTTTTTAAAATGCCTGCTATGCGGCCATATTCGTTTATTATTGTTCGGTTGTAATTTGAGTCGGTTGAATGAATGTTTTATTTTTCAACATTAGAAGAGTGGGGCTTCATAATAACTTCCCAATTTGACAGACTTTAAAAAAGGTTATAATTTTTTCGTGCACATTTTTGATGGAAGTTTTAAAATTAACATGTCACGCTCAGGCGCAGTAGCCTAGCGGAGTTAATAAAACAGAAAGGGGTTTAATATTTTATTGTAGACAACACTTTCGCCGCTTTCATAAATTGCTATAGTTAAAAAAATGCATTACTTAAATGATTTTGATTTAAATTATGTATAAAAAAAACAGATTATTGGCTATTTTAAAGAGTGAAATAAGACATGGAAACTAAATACGTAGAACCTACAAATATAAATATTGCTTTAGGTATTAGGTAGTAACAGTATTTTTTTATATCAAAGCGTAGTCTTGGAAAAAATATCCACTTCACACATTTCATGTCAGCCGAAAGACGTCCACTGCTGGACATAGGCCTCCCCCAAAGCTCTCCACTCAGACCGGTCTTGTGCTTTCCGCATCCACCGCGATCCCGCGATCTTAACCAGGTCGTCGCCCCATCTTGTTGGAGGCCTACCGACAGCTCGTCTCCCGGTCCGCAGACGCCATCTGACCCCATCGGCCATCAGTCCTGCGAGAAATTTGCCCCGCCCACTGCCACTTCAGTTTTGCAATTCTTCGGGCATAGCCCTCTGAGTGAAAACAATATTGGTTGTAAGTAAATAATATCGAAAATAAGAAAGGAGTTCAATTTTTATTTATTTTTCGGCGTCCGAAGCCGCAAGTTAAAACTAGTAACTTAAAAATTAAACATAACGTAACCAATTAATTGACCTATAAAACTTTACCATTTTGAATATTAATATAATGCGCTTCGAACTCCGCGAAATAGTTCAAACCATTAACAAACTTTTAATTCGATTAGTTCAAATTTGATCGAAAACAACTCTACATAATAATTATGTTTTGGCAGGGACGGCGCACCAAAATATTTTCATTAATAAGTTACCTTTATTTTATATTAAAGAACTAGCATAGGTACGTCAAATTATATCACATATTTATATTTTTAAAGTCCATACTTTAAAGCTTTAGGAGGCCTATGTTATGTTCAACAGTGGACGTCCTACATCTGATATAAAAAATGCTTAATAAATGTAATAATATTTAAGCAACAAAAACAAAAAAAGAACTAACCTAACTAAGGCGTCAAATTGTCTATTCCTCTTCTCTTCTATTTACTTCCCACTGTATGGTACACTTAGAATGAAAGGGCGTGCGCTGTATTTTCCACGCGGGCTTAGTGCAGATTGGTAACTTCACACATCATTGAATTTCTTCACAGGCGTATACAGGTTTCGCACATGATTTTCAATGCGATTTCACACATGAATTTCAAAAAACTCAGAGGTGCAAAATCGGGTTTGAACCCACGTCTGCTTGAGAGATAATAGGTCAAACAACTAGGCCACTCGGGCAGTAAGAATTGCTCATTAAAAGACATTAATAAATAAATCTCATAACAGCAGAAATATCAGCTGGCACGAGTAAATAAACAGAGCATTGTAAATGTAAGAATCCTTGCGGAATCACACGCACGACAATTCGATGGAGCTCAGAGTACGTATCAAATTACACGCGCAGCTCGGAGCGAATTTGTAACGCGGCGGCAAGGGCGCGCCTTGGTGGCTGAGGAGCGGGTTACGACTAAATTGCTCACCTAACTATGGGCCTACCAACAGTGGCGACAGACGTAGGCGACGGGGGCCTACACGCCCTCGCGATCTAAGGGACCTCGCGCTTCGAAAGTTTCTCGTTTTTTAACAAGCTTTTATTTAGTTTCACCTGTCCCGTTGTCTGTCTGACTGTCTGTCTGTAATCAAATCTTGCTAGTTAAATTCGACCAACTTGTAGTAGTTGGAACTTGAAATTTGGTATAGTTATGTAAATTGCATGACATTACAATAATCTGGTAGTGACATCCTGGGAGTCCAGCCAGGATCGTCTCCACAGGATGGAACTCTTCAACGGTTAATAGCATCGACTTGAAATTTGGTATTCAAATGTAGTTTGGGTGAAAATATAAGTACAGTCAGCAAAAAAAAGCTTGTATTCAAAATGAAATTTTTAACAAAAACTTATTTTTTATAAAAATCCGCCATCTAATCATATCGTCATCATAGCATCCCGAAAAATGTATCTTGCCCACGACAAGGTCCTGCGCCGTCACTGCCCAGCATGCCTCTGTTACGCCGATGTGAAGCACACAGGGATTTAGTTTACGCCTGTGGTTCCCCGTTGCAGACTCCCTATCCCGTGGGAGTACATTATAGACTAATTCTGTTCTGACAGCTGAAAGTTGTACAAGTATTGCTATCTAAAATGCAAAATTTTATCCATATGCTAACTTTTTTGTTTGGCATAATGTTTAGAAAACTTAAAGTAAACTTTAACTTTTTCCATTGAGAAGATGAGGGAGGTAGGAAGAGTTTCCTTCCAGCAAGCATTTTGGGCTTTAGCGGGATCGAGTCAGCTAGAAAATACCGTTTACCAAAAAGGAACATATTTTTTTTGTACACTTTAGACAAGTTTTTGTATAACACAGTGCATAACTGTTGAAAAGTATAAAGTTCAACTTATTTAGCAACTATTGCCATAATGTTCATACAGAATAACGCTATTTTGTATAATGATTGAGATGCATACTAACAGTTGCTATAATAATCAGGAGAATTATTATACTTATCAGCTTGATCGCTTATTGTACAGCTTTAATTGGACATAGTTATACGAAAATGTTCCAAAGCATTGTCAGGTCATTCTTTAATTTCGCTTTTGATGTTACTGAAACTAGTTCCAAAATAAAAAAATACTGTACGTATGTATGTAAATACTTTATTGTACATAAAACACAAAAATAATACAAAAAGAAAACAACAAAACAAAAGAGTACAAAGGCGAACTTATCCCTAAAAGGGATCTTTTCAAGCTAACCTATTTTGGTCCACTCAAATCGCTAAGCTTTCCCAAGGCGCGCCCTTACCCCGCATGTAACTCAATGCATATATCTCTGGAGATAACCGCGCACTTAGTCTTTTCCCGAAACACCCGTAAAGTGTAAAGGGAGCCCTTTAGATTTATCACCTGGCGGAATAATGTGCCAACTATTTATTTAGTATCGCGACCGACTTTATTAGTTTTTAGGAGTTGGCAAAGGTTTAGTTTTATTAGTTTTAGTTTTAGATTTGTGTTAGTAAGTTCGCGATGTTTTAAAATCTAGTTGTAAGGTATTGTGATGTTTGGTGATTGGTATTTTTTTACCATGTTCCTTTACCATTAGCTCGTTTGTGGTGCGCATGCGGTGGCGTGATGAATCATAGAGGTAATTATTAAAATGTTTTGCGCGACTAAGTTTTTTTTCATATATTATATATAATAAGTAATCATAATCATAAGGGGCAGACGAGCAGGTGAGTCACATGTTGGAAAGTAATCACCGCCGCCCCACCCACAACATAAGTTGTGTTACGGATGTGTTGCCGTCTCTTTGAGAAAGGAGTAGGAATATGTATGAGTGAAAATTACATTGATTATCCCTTTTGTCGTACCATGATAGAGAACTGGCCAATGTTTTCCGATGTCAGAGTCGTTGTTAATAAATAAATAAACTTCCATTACCCTGACAAAAAAAATACCTTACAGACTAACATACATATAATCCATAATATTTAAAACTAATTTAAAAACTCATACTAGCTGGTGCCTGAGACGACGTCTGCGTAGAATTCGTTTATCGCTATATCGGGAACTATCCAATTTTCCGGGATAAAAACTATCCTATGGCCTTCCTCAGGACTCAAACTATCTGTATACCGAATTTCATCTAAATCGATTCATCTAAATTCGGTTTAGACGTGAAGAGTTAACAAACAAACAGACTGACAAACTTTCGCATTTATACAATTAGTGTGGGATAAAATACAGACATACTATTTTTTGCGACCGGCACCTGTAATAGGTCCAAGTCTACACCGGCTGATTAATATTTGCACCTCAGGATTTATCTCAGTCCGCGGCGGCTCATTTAACTCGGATTAATGCTCCAGCCTTATTTATCGGCGCTGAGCGTTTACAACCGGTGTGGAGCGACCTTTACCCTTTGCCCATTCGTGTAACTTACAAGTGTGTTGTTCAAACTGGTTTTTCAAGTGAGACGCGTTAATAAGGTATTTTGGAAACTCCTGAATTTGAAAGAGAGAGAGATCTCAGAGAGAGAAACATTTATTTACAAAATGTTGCAAAATTTTGGGTTGAGTCACTCTTGTTCAGCAACGCTGTTGTTCAGTGGGGCCCGTGGGAATTTGTCCTTTTTAACGACATACATATCTCTTTAATTAAGCGACGTATTGAAATGTGGAAGCCGTGGTGGCCTAGTGGTTTGACCTATCGCCTCTCAAGCAGAGGGTCGTGGGTTCAAACCCCGGCTCGCACCTCTGAGTTTTTCGAAATTCATGTGCGGAGTTACATTTGAAATTTACCACGAGCTTTGCGGTGAAGGAAAACATCGTGAGGAAACCTGCACAACCTGCGAAGCAATTCAATGGTGTGTGTGAAGTTCCCAATCCGCACTGGGCCCGCGTGGGAACTATGGCTCAAGCCCTCTTGTTCTGAGAGGAGGCCTGTGCCCAGCAGTGGGACGTATATAGGCTGGGATGATGATGATGATGATTGAAATGTGGTGTTGACTATCAGTTAGATATTTTTTTTACGTAAGGTAAATGTGATACATACGAGTATACTACTATAGTGACGAGCTCCAGCTTCGTTCGGGTATAGTTTTTGAGAAATGGAACCGAAAAATGAAAAGTGCCTTTCACATAATATCACTACCCCGATCGAGATCGAACCCGGGCCTACAAGCATACTCGTAATAATCATCACAAATCATACTTTCTAACTACTAGGGCCTAATGACTAGGCTATGTGACCCATCCAAAAATACAACAATTCAAAATAGTAGAGACTGCATCAACTGCAGAGATCAATTTAATCTCTACGCACACACCCTCATTAAATCTTGACTCAAAGTTTCTTCAAATAACATAAAAATATTTACAGCTACACTATTAGGATTATCTCGAATATACCGCTCGTTATTCTCGCGACGTGATTTGGGCATTTCTAGAGGAATATTTAAAATCACGCGAGCTCTGGGCTTTGGTGTCGGCAAAACGCCACCCAGACGTCTGTTTGCGGAGCTAGGGACAGCTGGAAATACTAGCTTGACGGCTTAAAGCGATATAAAATATTGACGTGCTTAAAATTTTCTGATTTTTCATCAGATAAAACTAAGCTACCCCTTAAGTATAAGTGAAAATTTGGTCAAAACGTTCCATTACAAACTTGGCTAAATTCAGGTCGACCATACAATGTAATGAAGGCGTGTTAAATAACTTGTTGTAAAAAAAAGCCATTTTGTGCAAAATCTGATTCAAGTCGATCCATTGCACCTTCTGAAAACCGATCAACTTGTACAGTCGAATTCATAAACTTGTGAGCAATCTGAACACGCTTCTACGCCGTTAATACTATTACTAGTCGATGTCCCAGCAGTGTTTAGTTATAGGCTGAGATGAGTATACTAAGTACTTTTTCACTTCTCATGCTCGTAAAGTTGGCATTTATGCTGGATCTAGGCGACATAAAATTACTTTTTATGTTCTAGTACATAAAGTAAAATTTTCAATGAACTAAAAGAATTTTCTTGCTCACCCGCGACCTTACGATAGCTAAGCTTCAATAAATTATGTAAAATTTTCGTGTAAGACCAAGATTTTTAATAACACAATAGTGAAGAAGGTTTTTAATAAGACATTTTTTAATAATTTTTATTTTATGTAAAACTAATCAATCTAAATAAATCAATAAAACTAAAAATTTACAATTATACAGCAATCCATTAAAAATAAATAGTACCTAGATTTCCTCGCAATCGAAGTGACAAGCAGAGTGTAAAACTCGAGCATAAAACCCATTTTCCCCTCGACGTGTCTATCCACCCTCGCCGTACCGGTTCAGGTGGCTATATGAACGTCTTGGGTAAAATGGCTCGTTTTTTGCTCTTTTTGTACAATCTACGAGTACTATACATAGTTATAAAGACGGGGCGAGAGTCATGTCATGACTCCATATTAAAGCTCGTTGACAACATTCTGCTCGCATGTCACGTCCAGCTCTCTACGTCTCGCATCAAACGAAGTTGCCCCGGAGACGATATGGGCACCTTATTTTTCGCGCATTACACTTTGAAATTGTTTGAAATATGTTGGAGCCTGAACTTGCTTTACTCTAGCGAGCGAACATTCTCTTTAACCAACAGCAAGGTTTGTATTGAAAGTTATATTTTGGTAAATATTAAAGGACACGTTTATTAGTTAGGCTGAGTCTGATCCGTTAACAACCAATGTCTGATTTTATAGGTCGGAAATATTACAATAGACCCGACAATTTCTTTCTTAACCTACTGGAAGGCAAAATAGAAGGAAAACCAGGTAGAGGAAGACCAAGACAGACCTATTTTAACCAGGTGAAGGAAAGGGCGGGTGTCTTGTCGTATCAGGAAGTCAAACAGCTGGCCAAATACCGTGCGGAGTGGCGATTACTCCACCGACAAGAGAATAGCTCTTAAATTTAAGAAGAAGAAGAGATAATACTAGCTTTTGCTGGCGACTCTGTCTGCGAATAATTCGTTTTTCTCTATCCAGCGGGAACTACGTAATTTTTCCGGGATTAAAAACTATTCTATGCCCTTCCCAGGATCTCAAACTAAACCCGACCTCAATCCGACTGAGATTCTTGTCGTTTCTTCTCAGTTGGGACTAACATAGTCTTTCCGGGGGTTAAAAAATAAGGCGAGGAATAAGGGGAATTTTCATTAGACACAAAAAATGTGTATCACTTATCAGTTCATAAATAACTGTGAATTTAGGCACGTTATAAATGTGTTGAAGTTACAAACGAGACACGTTACTAACGAGAAGGTGAAAAAAGTTGGTGGCACGGCGAGGAATAAGGGGAATTTTCATTAGACACAAAATTTTCATAGTCAAAATGCCAGTGTTTACAGACGAAGTTTCTTTTATTTCACTTATTGCTGGTAAATTCTCGCTGTGTTCAATTATAAAGTCTGGGCTTTTCTTGACTCGTCTCAAGGAGTGTCGAGTTCTGCAGATTTATTATAGAATTCTTTTGAAAGAAAATCGGTCGGGTTTAAGGTTTGCTTGTAAGCATTTCGTAAATGGATTTGAGTCGACTTAAGTCTTAAATTAAATATTTAACGTAAACATTGTTGGTTTTTCATCTTAAGTATAATTAACTTTTTGATTGATAGGTACAGAAACATTCACTGACTTCAAATGTCATCTCGATCTAAAACGCCCCACTCCAGGGCACAGGCCTATATTATATTTAACATGTGGGTCCAGTGCGCATTGGAAACTTTACATACACTATTAAATTTAACTTTAATTAAATGTCTTTGCCGGTGTGTCCAGGTTTCCTCACGATGTTTTCCTTCACTGTAAAGCTCATGGTAAAAGTAGCTTAGTTATGCGAGTAAAATATAACCTTGCATTTAAAGGTCCATGATGCTCTCACCCTGTATATAGATACATTTCTGCCCTTAGCAGTAGGTACCTACTAATAATGATTCAAACCTTAGGCTTAAAATACTTAGGCTTCTCCCAACCTACCTAGTTTAAGGTATAACTTTCAAGAAACCTCTATAAAAATAAAAAAAAGGTTCTACGTGCCTTGAATACTGAGCTCTTAATCAGTATTTCTCAAGGCAAGTGTTTCATTTAATATTTTCTTCATGAAACTTTTCGAAGGAAAACACTTAAGTCAATAAATTTTGTGTAAGAGGTCTCCCTGGTACCCGTACATTTAAGAAATTGTAATTAATAGAATCAAATTAACGCATAGAGACTCATTGTGACTCATTATCTGACATATTAAATACATAAAAAGACAATTGACACCAGTAATTGATCTTATGTCAAACTATTTGAATAAAGCTGACGACGGACATTTTTTTATCAAATAGCTGGCAAACGAGCATGGGGGTCACCTGATGGTAAGCGATCACCGCCACCCATGGACACCTGCAGCATTATTAGGACTGTGAATAAAATTATTTAATGGATATTTCGATTGCTGATGTGTTAAACTTCAGATTTTGTTAACATTAACAATTATTTTCTAAGCAACAAATATTATTGGACAAAAAAATCGGCATTTTGATACAGATACATAGATAAGATACAGATTTTTTTTACCCATCCCAAACTTGCGGAAAAATCTCTGTGTTAAGCTAAAGTATTAAGCTCCGTGAGTAATGTGAAAACATTACGACACTGACGAAATGAAACCAGGTTTAACGAAGAAATCTAGATCTAAACTCTTCCAGCAAGTGACTGAATATTTATAATATCCATTTTATTCTATGGCCCCTTTATTTGTAGTTCGAATTAGGCCGCAATTACCTAAAATTCGTATTGATTCGTCGAACATTCAACGTCATTGTACAGCTGCAATATTTCATTTACAATATTTCAAAGACAATGATGCGTTAAATTTTGTTCGCGGTTATTCGGCCATGATTGTTTGAATAATTTGAATATGAAATAACGTGGATTCCATTGTCGTTTCGATGATGTAGATTGAACGCGTTCACTGCTGGCATTTTTTTTTCAACTTTACCTCGAGACAATGCTCAGTGGTTCAAACCCATATTTTATTTATGTACATTTTTTTTGACATTATTAAGAGCTCGTTATAGCCTAGATTGCATAAAGATATTTTGACTTTGACTTTGATTATCCATAGTGTTTCAGGCTTTAGCGAGTAGAAGAATCAGAGCATGCGAGGATGATGTCATCCCTTCGAGCTCTACGGCTTTTTTGAGTCCGTTGTGCGTATGGAGATGCCGCTTCCGTATAGGCTTGTTTAGTCACCAGAGAAAGTGCCGCTCATACAGCGCTTGAATTATCTGTCACAGATGCAAAGGCCGTTGATGAGTTTCATAGTATTAAAGAGCGAGCAACGTTATATGAACTCACATTAGTGTTTAATTCATTGACAATAGGTTAAAAAGCAGTGTGAAGTAACAATTTTCATTAGGTAGTGGGTTCTTATTAAAGAAAAGCGCGATTAACGAGTACTTAGTTATGATTATAAAGGTGTTGATAACAAGTATTTACAACTAGGTTTAACATTAAATGTACTAAATGATAACAAGCATTTACAACTAGGTTTAACATTAAAATGTACTATTCTTTATATATAGATTCATTATATAATTATAATCAGATGTAACACCTCGCAGTTAGTGTATTTAACCTTTACCATACTTTTCTTCATTGACGTCACATAAAAAAGATAGGCAATCCGGTTGGAATCGAGTTGCTACGGCGGCACGCCTCTGTTGAACAAAGTTCTCAAAATATATGATATACGGGTAGATATATACGTTCGACGCACTGAATTCGTTTAAGAAACTTGTTTAACGTTTACTATCTCTGAAAACTTGCTCAAAGGTTTTTAAATTATGTTTTAGTTGTAATTAGTCAGTTTAAATCTATTTTGAATTTATATTTTTGTAAACTTTGCTTCACGTCTAACTGTAATTTCTTTTCTTAGAATAAATTTAGAGTTATTTAGAATTCTTAAGATATTTCATTATTCATGTCTTCGGAATCATGCCCAAGGAGTTTTAGGACATTATTGTAGTTAAGTAAATACTTAAGTAAATATTAATATAATAAACAAATAAACGAGCCTACCTTAGATCTAGATATTTGAAAACTTAAATATTGATGAACAAGTAATATAAAATGATGCTTAAACTCAACACATAAACACATAAACTATAACTCATCATCCCAGCCTATATACGTCCCACTGCTGGGCACAGGCCTCCTCTTAGAACAAGAGGGCTTGGGCCAAAGTTCCCACGCGGGCCCAGTGCGGATTGGGAACTTCACACACACCATTGAATTGCTTCGCAGGTTTGTGCAGGTTTCCTCACGATGTTTTCCTTCACCGTAACGCTCGTGGTAAATTTCAAATGTAACTCCGCACATGAATTTCGAAAAACTCAGAGGTGCGAGCCGGGGTTTGAACCCACGACCCTCTGCTTGAGAGGCGATAGGTCAAACCACTAGGCCACCACGGCAACTAAAACTATAACTACAGTGAAGTGATTATGCTACGCGTTTTCTATAGCACCCATCTCGCTGCACTAATACAAGCGCTACGAGCTACGTATCATTACGAAGCAACCAAATCATCAACATACATTTCGTATGTAAATAAAAACAAGGGAATTGAAGTCAAACATTCATTTTACGTTCCATTTCGAGTAAAGCACGTAACAAAGTTAACACGAAACTCGAATTCAGGACGAAGTTGAAAAAAAAACAAACACAGTCGGCGGTTCTCAAGTATTTTGGGTAACAAAGATCCGAGGGGTCGGCAGTAGCTCGCGAGCACGCGCAGCGGTCGCAAGGCGCAGGCGAGAGCGGTATCGTTTTACTGTTATAAAAGCAAATTATCCTGCTAATATTATAAATTTGTCAGTACTTCACCCTAAAAAGGCAGAAGTACCGGTTGTGGCCACTGAACCGTTTATGGTCATTTATTGTTTAAATATTTAAACAATAAATGACCATAAACGGTTCAGTGCGAAACGTTCGAAATAAATTTATACTAATAAATCATTATAAACTTTATTCCTTTCAGTATAAACTTTTGAAAAATCACTAATCATAATATTATTATTTTAAAACTATAACTTTTTATATATGACTGCAAATGTCAACTGGCCAAAAACGGGCTTAAGGTGGCCAAAACCGGTACTTCTGCCCTAGACTACTTTTTATCCCAATATTCCCACGGAATCGGCTGAAAACTTGAAATTACAACCGCTGGGTTTACAGTCATCAACTTTGGCACGATTGTATTGGCACAATGCAGTTTTTGGGAATTAGCTCAGGAATTTAGTAAAAATTCCGAATTAAAATTTAACTGCTGGATCTAAATGGCTTAAGCGTGCAAAGCCACTCGTCGTTGTTACACGATTAAGGCACTGTGTAAAGCTGGGTCCGCACTGAGCGATCCGGCTTGCGAGGCAAGCGTGCTCGATGTCCTCTAGGCTAACTGTTGCCCGCGTTCGAATTGGTTCGTCTGGAATTTATCCCGATCCTGTTGGAGTATAAAGATTAAAAGTATCCTTTCTGTTATTTTAGATCTCCAGCTATCTAGGCACACACAAAATTTCACCCAAATCCGTCCAGCCGTTATAGCGCGAAGAAGTAACAAACACACACATACTTAAAAAATGTTGTATTTATATTATTAGGTAATTAATTGATTCAGGCGTTACTTGTGGAGGTCCATATTAATGAACCACAACCATCGGCTTTAGCGGAGAAGGATGACAAAGAAGTGTATTTCGTGGTTACTCAAAATTGTTAGGATTATTGACAACTAGCTCCGCTACCGCTTCTGCCTTGGTTAATAAGTGTCATTTTATTAAGTCCTCCGATGGAATCTGTTGGACTGACGTGTGTCGCGGACGTGTGGAATGCCTTGACGCCTTCGCTTTGCATTTTTAAAGGCGAATTGAGTCCCTAACAGCCTCAGGAAGTGAAACGGGACTTAATTACGGAAACATGCGGTTTTTGACTGGTTTTTGTAGTGTGGTGTAGGATGTACATTAAATCCTACTAATATTATAAATGCGAAAGTTTGTAAGTCTATTTGTTTGTTTCTTACCTCATCTATATATAAAACATGTGTCCCGGGGTCCTTCCCGGGATAGTTTTTATCCCGGAAAATTGCATAGTTCCCGCAGGATAGCGATAAACAAATTCTATTATGATTGGTTTTTTGGAGTCTTTTTGTATTTTTTATTTCAACTCCAAATTTGTTACTTTTACGGGTATCCCGTGAAACCATATCGAAAATACAAACTGAGACATGGATGCACAACATCCAGGATGAGCAGTGGTGTAGGGGTTATAGCACGCAGCACGGATTGCTGAGGACCTGGGTTCGATTCCCAGTGCTGGTCTCTTTTTTGGTTTTTCTGTGCATCCATGTCTTAGTTTGTATTTTCGATATGGAAACAAATGCTTAGCTTGCTTAGGCTAAAAGCAAAAATGACACAAAAAAACGTATTAACTTATATCTTGATAAAACTCAACCAGTCCAAAAATTCTGAAACTACCTATAGCACCAAAATCATTCCCTCACCGCTAACCAGTCGGCCATTTTTTTCCCAAGGTTAAAAAGGCCAATTCCAGCGGGCAGATAAATAAGGCCCACTGATTTACAGCTGAAATACCTGGCGAGTAATAGAATCCCGAGTTACGGCTCGCGCCTCCCGCATACAAACGACCGGCTGATCTATGGACGCATTGATTTTACATGGCTTTAAAGGACAAGGTGTTGCTGGGTAACTATGCATGTAGTTTTATTTTGGAGTGAAAATATGCTGCGAGTTGCGGTACATTGATGATGATGAATGATCGCTTATAATTATGCGGCCTTACGGCTTCGCAATGTATCCGAATTTGCATGTGATTTCTCGTAAGGACTGCGTCTGCGTATTAACTGGCAGATACTTCACGGAATGAAAGAAAGGGACTATTATTTTTTTTTGTCTGATTAATTCATAAATGCATAATTTTACGCTTATTACCTTTTAGCAAATCTTTTGTTATCTGTTATTTTTTTAATTGTAAAATTAAACGAACATAACGAATCGTATGTGACATCGTTAGCCTTTTAGATTTTCGCGACTTTTTTGTCATGATGTGGAAGGAAATACTGCTTTTGCACGTTTAGGGAAACCGAGGGTATGTAAGGCTCTCCTTTATGGGTATACCCACAAACCACCACACGAGCTCTCGTGTTTGCCATAGTGGGCGTTATTGGAGTATCAAGTGACATAATTTTTTTTTTTGGCTACAAGGTTGCAAAATAGTATTACAATAGGTTTGCCGCCAGTCGAAAAATTATAAAGCTGAAATAAAAAAGGCATAAATATATAGAGAACATTTCAGCTCCTCTCAACTCTTATCAGATAATTTTCTTCTTCAACATTACGTCACAGGGCTTCGCACTTTATTAAAAAGGATCATAAGAAATAATAGGCTACGGACCTAGTTCCAGCATATTAACATCGTAAAACTAAAGCGTGCCCGTTAAACCAAAAAGGTACGTTACATAAAAAGCAATGGTAAATCTGTATTAAGCTTCACGAGATTTAGATGTGCGATTTTTGGATTTTATCTAGTTAAAAGTATGCTGATGCTGAAAAAAACTTCAGGTACTTTGATTGTTCATTACACAAAACTTAGAGCATTAGAAGTCTATAAAACCATGATTGAAAGATTGAACATATCATTAAGGAAGGTCAATATGGAACCATTAGGAGTTTCATTTCAATTTTTGGAATGCTAGTTAAGCTGCCTAGAATATAAACTTTTAGAGAAATCGATGCCGATGAGAGCAATAATTTAAAAAATATTTAATCATGTAAAAAAGCTAAACGGATTTGAATAAAATAATAAATTATGAGTATAACCTGAATGAACCTAAAGGATAGGTACTTCTTATCCGGGAGATTTGCGTAGTTCCCGTGAGAACACGATAATCGAATTCTTAGCAGACAAAGTCGCAAGAAACAGCTAGTAAGTTAAAAATATTACACTACGATATCCTGGCATATACGTTCACACAATTACATTTTCATAGCGTTTAATTAATTTAAACTCCTCTGTCCTGCGCTTGCGTTTGTTGGTTCCTTAAGTATTTTTTCCTGTAAAAAAACCTTATACGGCCTATTAGGAAACTTCGTACAAAGTAAAGTTTCATAAATTACTCTAAGTAAAATACTTTTCCACTTGATTGCGCCGTTAAATCATTTAGACAGCCATAAAAAGCATCACGTGCGTGTATTTTTAACAGTGATCTACCTCACGACATTAGGTACAAGTTTCTCCGATTTATTTTGTAATTTTTAAGATTTTTACGCAATAAATATATATACGAGTATATTTTAAATATTAATACACAAGTTTTTTGCTGACTTGGATATTAGTATATTTAATTCATGAGACTTTCGAATGTGTAAAAAATACATTTCTTATAATGAAAAAGAAAAACTGAAAACGTAACTATACCTGCATAGTGCAATTGATGACCGACAACATTAATCAGAACGGTGTATAAAACGATGATTTCTTAAGATAGATAATTTAAGATCATCTTTTTGTATTTTTTTAAGTTATTTTTGTTAGCTTTACAAGAATCCAACGAGACTTGAATTGAGTACACTTGCCTCACCGTGCCAAGTTTAGGGTTAAAAGATGTTTTATAAATAATATTTTTCTCATTCAAAATTACATAATTGAAACATTTAATTTTGTAACTAAATTAAACTGGCATAAATATTTAATATAGGTACTTACAGGTCATATTTAAAGTCACACTGCACTACAGTCACACTTTTAATGCGATACACTTAGAACTAATGTATAAAAACATCCCAACCTCAATAAAAAAAAATGGAAAAGCATTGTTCAGTCAAACTAAACCAACCATCAGATCTGCTGACATATTCCAGAAAAATTCGAAGACACTTTATGTAGGTAAATATCTATTTAACTATCTCATAGCCTAAATATAGCCAAACAACAAGAGTTATCAGGTGTGTACGTATGTCTAAGTAAGTTAATGTAACTTCGAAGTCAGTTCTGCGAGTAGGCAAACCTCTTTTGTAACGCTAAGTCCTAAAACGCTTTCAAAACGGCAAGTTAAATCAACTGGATTACGAAATAGATGCCACCAGAAAAAAGAAAAGTGTGCACATAATGTGTGTTTATAAAAAGCCAAGGTGTGGTAATGACGCGTCATCGCCAAACATCTTTACACAATCGAAGCCTTTGCGGCGCCTTCGCCGGGATAAAAAGGAACTTTTTACATCAAAACTTTATTTTCGCGTCCCGACGCTGATTCGTACGTGAGCCCAGACTATATTTCCCCCTGATTACTGGTTCTCGGAAATACTTTTTGTGTATTTTTTTTCTCACACGTATTACGGAAGTTGGAGTTTGTTAATGTGACGTAAGCATTTAACTTGGTCTGCAGGTGTTCGCGCTGTTGTTTCTTTCGAGTTAACAAAGATATTACGATCTTTCGCGAGGTTTACAATACTCAGAATACGATAAGTAGTTACGTATATTTACATTTTTATTTATTATTTATACACTTGTGGCGACACCCTTGTCAGCATTTTCTAGTTAACCACGCGGGCTCGGAGTGGAGCAAAAGGCAGTCTGTTTCTACACCTCTCATCGCTCGGTCGCGCGCCTAATAACACCCTCACGACCCCGCCTGGTTAGCCTTGGACATTGCGTAAGTTGTTATTACAAGTGTACAGTTTACATTAAAATTAGTTAACTACTCCAGTGCATTTATTGACAGTCTCCCGTAATTTCGCACCCTTAGTTCAGCTCCCTTAAGGAGTAGTTACACACTTTGTTTTCCTGTCTTTATTACTCGTAGTTAGAGACAATTGTATTTTAACTTTTGTATTGACGAAATTACTTTCTGTTAAGGTTTTTGCGGCACGTTCTTCAGCTTTGTTTTTAAATGTGAAAGTGGAATCGAGTGTGTAATTCTGCAATAAGTACAAAATTTTAAAAAAATATGAGAAATTGAGTTTTTCATAATGAACACTTGGAGCGAGTGTATGAAAAAAGCAACGATAATTGAGTTTATCCATGCAGAAACTCCCTACCTACCTGTTATTAAATTCTCCCCGTCAAATTCCCATGACTGGTAGGGGGTAAACACTGGAACTACTGGACCGATCCTTGATCAACATAGACTATTTTCCATCCCGGAAAAGAGCCTTCCTGCAAACGTAGACGACGTTGCTAACAACAGCTTCGGTAAGCAAAATCCTTAAAGGCAAAAAAAGTCTTCAAATTTACATCCGTTTTATAATTGCACAGGTATGAGCTTACTGGGCTATTGGATTGTGTAATATTTATAACGTAAAGAGATTTAGGTAACAAGAAGCTTTAATATTTGCCGAAAAACAACTGACTGATGAAATAATTCGATAACCGGCTGGACGTGAAGAGAAAACAAATAATATCATCCACATAAGGGGATACAATATTTACGGTGAGTTATTAGATCTACCTACAGGCTTTGTCCGTTTATATTGCCGCTGGCTGTATTGAGACCCTTACATAAGATGATATCATAATCATCCTCCCAGCCTATATACGTCCCGCTTTTGGACACAAGCCTCTTCTCAGGATGAGAGAGCTGGAGCCGTAATTCCAGCGCAGTCCAGTGCGGATTAGAAAATTTCACACACACATGCTTCACAGGTTTGTGTAGGTTTCTTCATGTTTTCATTCACCGTAAGCTTGTGGTAAATTTCAATTATAATTTCGCACATGAATTTAGAAAATCTCAGTGGTGCAAGCTGGGATTTAAACGATCCTCTGCTTGAGAAGTCACAGGCCAATCCACTAAACTAAAAACTAGTGTACTGTTTCCTATAAACATATTCACTTCTTACTAACAAAAACAAACAACAATAATCCTGGAAATCCATAATATCCTACTTTTAATGATCCAATTGATATGAAACTTGACACACATTTAAAAAGCTTTAATGATAATACAATGATTGAAAAAAAACAACATAAATAGTAATAAACCCTGAATTTTAATTTAAGTTTTTGTCACAATATAATGTGTATGTATATGTGTAAATAAATGTCTCTCTCTCTCTCTCTCTCTCTCTCGCTCAATGTATAATCGAATAAAGTGATTCATGTGCTCGGGTGGAACTTTATAACAGTCAATGATATGTCAACATGACATTGGTAGCACAAAAGTTCTCTATGGTACATGATTCAGTTAGTTCGACCATACAGTGGATTTATCTTTAATGTGATGTAGAAATTTTGTCAATAGCTCATGCCTAATATACAACTAGAATTGACGTGAATAAGGTCCTAAAACCTGTAAATCCATTGCCGCTTTAATTTCATTTGTCATCATGTTGGCCCCACTTGTTCTTCTAATGAGGACAAAACGAAACTCAATGGAAGCGCGATCTTGTGTCGAGCGCTGTTTACAAAGGGGCAGGTCTTGTGTGTGTACTGGTGCTGTAGGACTTTGTCAATTTAACGGCAAAGTAAGCTACATTGGATACGGAACTATTGGAATGAATTGCTTTTTATGGTTTTGTACCTTGCAAAGAAATTAGTTTCCGTTAAAATTTTGCTGATTGTACTTCTATTGTTATCAAACTTACATATGTACAGCAAATATCAAGTCAATCTGACCACCGGTAGTGGATTAAAATTAACTTACTAAAATTGGACTCAACTACAATAAACATTTCATTAAAAGTTTGTAAAAACGGAACCCTTATACGATTACTTTGACTGAAAAATCTTAATTTTTAAGTTTGTACATGTTAGTAACCTCGGATATGAAAGCTTAATACCTACTAGTAACATTGCAGTAATTAACATGTACCTACTTGCATTATTCAAAATTATTTGAACAAAATATAACAACACAAGACAACAACAAAAGAGTAACAGTTATAAAAATGCTCCTACTATAAATAGAATCAATTCCTTTTTTCAATGCCGTTCATTGAAATCAATAGCACCCCCTAATCCTTTAAAAACACTGGCATACTTAAACGAACAATAAATCCAAACGTAGATAAGTACAATATCTGTCGATTCCATAATAATATGTTCCAACAATACATTTCGTCCGTCAACAATGCGTCCCCCGGTATAACGCCACAACCCACGTTTCCAATAATACCGATACTTTAACAAACAAAGGCATTTCGGGCTTCACATCAACGGGCATTGTGTAAAAGTCGCATCACTAATGGATTAGTAGACATAGATGCAACTGGATTCCGCGGAAATTGGTCGGAATTGGGGCTATGTAGCAGTGCATGGCGCCGTTTGATCTGACGCCGCATTGTCCAACGCTTTCATCAGGACTTCGTTTGCGATTTGGCATCGGTGGATGGCAGGTCAAAGAATATTTGGAAAACTAGTCTGCCTAAAATTTATGGGATTTGACTACAAAATTTGCGCTTGTACGGACGACGCGTTAGTGTAAACGGATACGTTTTATTGTTGATTGATTATCATTGTTAATTATTTATTTATCAGTTAAGTACTATTTATATAGGTATAGTCAAGAACATATTAATGTCTAAGGCGTATTAAAAAATTAATGATTATTATCATGGACAAGGATGTTTGGAAATAATTCCGATCCGCACTGGCGGTCCCTTACTACAAATAGCGAATCTAGTGTGTTTTTGAGTTAAATATTTGTGATGTAGACTTATAAAAGTTACTTAATAAAGCTCCACAGAGATAACTTTGCAAGAAAATTAAAATGAGTCTTACTTAGGCTTAGCTCCTTTAAGATCAAACTTACTTTGCAGGTGAGAGATAAAGTCGTCTATAAATAGGTAAATGTACACTTATATTAAATAGAGTCAGAACTTTTTTACGACATTAATCTTCTAAGAGTTTGAGCTTTTATGTATGTAAATAAAAGTGAATGAATATGTGTTGGTAAGCGCAAAATTCGAGAACATTTTGGACCAATTCAGCAATTTTTCAAGGGGAAGGTTATAAAAGAAGATTGAGATAATTGCTGAGTTTCCGCACGGACGAAGTCACGGGTTACAGCTAGTATTCTTACAATAATAAACAGTCAAACAAAATTGAAATTGCCTATGTACTCGTAGTGTCCCACTTCTGGCCAAATGTCTTGACCTTCATATTTCCCGTTCTGACTATAATATGTTTTAGGCCAGTCCTTTGGGTACATGTTCAAATCGTCCCACTATCTCCTCGGTCCGCTTCACCATCGATGGCTGTTCCATTGTTACTTGGCCACCAAGTAATAGTGCGAATACACTAGAGCTGAGCGTTATTTTCTGATACTGTTTCTTATAAAGTACCTAACGGAGTAACAGTTTCGTGCCGAAACGAAAAACAGTATCTTTAAACATACACTTCGACTTGAAAAATGATACCACAGACTATCACATACATGCGTTGAATCGAGGAAATTTTCTCACAAGAACAAATAACAGATTTTTATCTTAAACTAGTTTCACAACAAACGTTTTATTATATAAAAACTGTTTCTTGAACCAAACTGTTTCTTGAAGCAAATATCCTAAAGAGCTACACCTGATAACGAAGCTTTCGTTTCCTAACGAAACCAAGCCGTAGCAAAGAAACTGTTTTTTAAGTAACTGTTTTCCGAAACTGTTACTTGTCAAAAAGAAATTGCTCCGTTACGCTTCAAGTAAAGTATGTACGCAACGACCCAGCTCCAGAACCTACTTCTGTGGATGCATGCGACACACCCGTTCAACCCATTCCCACTTTAGCTTAGCAGGTTTTTTCCCAACGGCGGCTGTGTTTTTAAACGCAGTGTAAAACACATTAAATTTCAGCAGTATTAATATAGCACTTGCAAATTTATTTATCAGCTATAAAAAACGTTTTACACAAATTGGGGAGTTCCAATTTGTGTAAAACGTAACGTGGGTACATCCCACAATTCCACATGACACGGTAATGACGAGCGGTGGCACTGTAGTGTCGTTTTCAGCCGCATTTAATTTCATAACGTACACTGACATTGTATGTATGTATGTATGATCGTCATTAGTGAAAAAGCACTTCGTTTATTGCGGCCGATCGCGGTCTGATGGGGCATTAATTTCGTTTTAGTTTTATAATGAGTGTTTTAATAACTGGTATTGGATATACTGTACTTTATACACATGTGGGGTGATGTGTCCGTTAGATTATACTTGTTAATTAGCGTTGGAATTCGAACAATCTAAAACTGTTTTTTTTTATTGGAACTAATCTTGATTAAGAATAAAATTGCATCGGGAAATTAGTAATTAAAAACTAACTTTTGCCAAATGAATTCCAGAATGTATCTTAGATATTTTAAATCGTGGCATTTTATATAATAATCTACGCTAAATCATGTACTAGATATTCAACTGCGTTAATATCTGCCACAGCGGAGTGTGCAAAAATATCTGACACACCCTACTGACCCTAGAAATAGAGTCGTATCAGATATTTATGAACGCTTTGTTATGTCAGATATTGGTGCTGGTGACTGTTCCTATTTCACTCGTTTCATCCCTGCAATCCAAACTATAACAGTTACATTCAATTAACCATCCATTTGCCCAACATTACACAGACAAGACAACTTCTAGAACTTATTAAACAAAAGAGGTAACAAAGGGCATCAAAAATAATTAATATTTGGACGTGTCACGATTAGTTTGCGAACAAAAGTGTCTTTCGAGTTTGAGCGATATCGGAGTGCTGCTAATTGGAGAAAGTTCGTGAAAAAGACCCGTGAACGAATGAACGAATAAACGAGTGAGCGATCACAGAGAACGGAACGTGTAATTACTCAAAAATTCTTACGAAGTGTTTACTCGCGAGACTGGATTCGGGAAGAGGTTTGAGTCAGAAGAAATATTGAGCGATTCAGCGCGATGTTTTATGTTTTTGCTTTTGCTTACAACTTCGTCTGTCATACACAAATTTATCGCTAATGCTGCGGGAACAATGCAAATTTCCTATTATATCTAAATACCTTAGATTAATATTTTCCTGTCTTGGGTCTCAAAATTTAACCTTACCAAATTTCATCTAAATCGGTTCAGCGGTTTACGCGTGAAGAGGTAAATTTTTAGTGGGTAATGTTGTAATTTTTGTAAGTAATTTTGGGATTATTTTCTCAATCCTGTGGGTCCAAACAACCAGCATCTACATACCTACCGAATTTAATCCAAATCAGTCCACCCTTTTTAGTGTGAAGTAGTAATAAGCACACACATAATAACACACACTCTCATAAACTTCCGCATTTTAGTATTATCGAGATGATACGAGTAGTAGAATTTAAAAGTAGCTATTCAGCTGTTTTCCCCTAAATAACTTTTCGTAATGTAGGTAACAGATGTACGTTAGGTACATCATTCATCAAGATTAGTATGCCTTCACATCGCTAGATGATAACATGAATAACATTTACTAAATCCATTCAGAGAATCACTATAACTGCTATACTTGGCAGTTCCACAACAATAATGGCACATAAAACGTTGTGCGTACACACATTTATGTGTGTGGGGATAAAGCAGAAAACGGGCGATTTATGTAATAACTGGTACCGCTTTATTACCGATTTTAACGGTACCATCGAGCATTAACACGGCTTTAACGTGTAGAAATTGAAACCGTTAAATGAGACTGCGATGAACAGTCGTCACAGATTCCGATTATTAATGTCGATACTTTATTGAAAGCTTGTCTATACCCGCGGTTTGCTCGCTTGCAGCCGAATGCTCTAGAGTTTATTAAATTTCCATGGGAAATCCCAAATTACTTCATGGTTTTAATTAAAATTATTAAAATTTTACATAGATCCTCGTGAGATATCGGGATAAAAAGTAGCCCATGTGTCAACACGAAAATTCCGCTATCGTCTTACTAAGTTTCATCCAAATCCATCTAGCAGTTTTAGCGTGAAAGACGCACGTACGCACACAAAATCGCATGCAGCAACTAGTTTATATTACAAGCAGGATTATTAACTTATCGTGGTTGTTATGATTTTAAATAGTAACAATAAGTGACAGAGTTGTCTAAAAGGAATAACCTACAAGACACGTAGAAAGCCCGTTTTCTGAAATGACAATGCGCAATGAAATAATGCTTTAATATCGTGCGTGTCTGAAAAAAAAAACCGTTTTTCAAGAAGCTTTCAGGCTTATACATTCTTGCAACCATGACGTTATTAAATACATAAAAAACCTTAAACGAAAGCATTTTCGGCATTGCATGCTCTGTGAAAAAGGCAATTTTGTCTGTTTTCTTACTTCAAATATATACTACCAGTTCCATCGTTAGTTATGACTCTACAAACAAATATATATATTATATTTCACGAAGCAAATCAACGCATGTTCAGATTTAGTAGTAAAATTAAAAAAATGTGTACCTAAAATTACGTGAAAAGCACAGCCAAAGGAGACTTTTATTAAAGTTTAGCAAAAACGTCAAAAAAGCTTAAAGCCTGACAAACAGTCGTTACGGTTATTCTTTTTCTTTTTTCTTATGTCAAATACACTGCCAGTTACATCGTAAGTTATGACTCTAAAAACAAAATAAATATATATTTTTCACGAAGCAAACGAACGCATGTTCAGAGTCAGTAGTTAAATTAAAAAATGTGTAGGTTCCTAAAAATTATGTGAAAAGCACAGCCAAAGGAGACTTTTATTAAAGTTTAGCAAAAACGTCAAAAAAGCTACAAGCCTGACAAACAGTCGTCTCATAATAAAACGAACGCTACAAAATGCGAGAGGCGCCCTTACATCGCGGAAAGACGTATACTTGTTCTCATTAAGGCCCTAATTACACCCCCCGAGCGTCCCCGAGTGCGGCCGACCGCCGGCGGAAATTCAAATTTAAATTTCGTACGTTCCGCACTCACAAATTGCGATTTTTCACCAATAAAAAAAGCAAAAGCGATTCGAATTTTTAAACGGTTATTGTTTCCTTTTTATGTTAATGGCCAGTATTGAAATTTCGCAACGGATGTTCCGAAACAGCCATAGATCGTTTAACTTCGGCTGCGCTCGGACAAGATTGAGTTGCCGTTTTATTGTTGTTACTCCCTTAGTTGCTTTCGTAACGACCCTCGATTGTTTTTCTTTTTCAACTCCACCAGGCCGTCCTTATCTTATGAAAAGAGACTGCGATTTTTTCATCAGCCAGCCTTTAATAAAAACATAATAATCCCTCTTCTCGTGAAACACTTCATTAAAATATTCAAAGAGGCTCGGGAGTGATTATCAGGCGGGATAGCGTTTAGCATGGCAACACCATATTACATTAAGTATTTTTTTGGGTTAATCTTTGACCGCGGGCCGGGTGGACTGTCCCCCGCTCACTTTTCATAATTACCGTTGGCGCTGTCACGAGGTGCTTGTAAATCGTGTATTTTTAATTCTGAGTCGTCTATTTTAGGGTCGAGAATGGCAGGGAGGCATTTAAACTGTCGCGATAAAGGTAGAGGGTGTTGTCACTTCTTATTAGCGCGCGTAATAAACTGCCTCGCGAGAACTTGGCGAACATTCTTACGTGCTGCCGTGTTTTCGTAAGAGAAAGTTTAAGTATATAGTTGTGACATAAAAGTCTTAACCAACGTAGTAGAAAGACATGTAATTTGTTTGCCGAAATGAAATGTCGAACTGTGGCGATTGCTGCATTCTGATTGGTCAGCTCAAGTTCAAATGAGATGAGACACAAGAGTTGGGCAAGCTTAAATTAAATTATAATTAAGCGAAATTAAATTATAATAATAAATAATTAAATAAATCATGGGACGTTTGCGACCAATTGACCTAGCCAATCTTACATAGATAATTAGATATATTTAAATTCAAACGTAATGTGTGTACTTGTGTTTTTCATAAAAAAAAATCGGCGCTTTAATAAAAAAAACCCGGTCAAGAGCGTGTCGGACACGCCCAAAATAGGGTTCCGTAGCCATTACGAAAAAATAAGATATATTTTTTCGTATTTCGTATAAATATAAGTTTAGGTATATTTTATACCTTAGGCTGCTATTTACTCTTAAACTACTAATAATTCTCAAGCAAACTTAGCCGTTATAGTTTTTCTTGTAAGTTTGATATACTTACTACCCATCCTGAATTTTTTGAAATTTTTCTCCCACCGGTTTAGATTTTAGAGGGGGGACGCTCCATTTTAATCAAAATTTGCACTTTAAAGTTGAATATTTCGCAAAAAAATCACTGAATCGAAAAATCGTTTTTGCAAACCCCTAATGGTTTTAACGATACCCCAAGGGTTGAATGAGAAAAAAAAATCACCCCCACTTTACGTCTATGGGAGGTACCCTAAGATTTTTTTTTGAAATTTTTATTGTACCATTTTGTCGGCATAGTTTACATATATATCCGTGCTAAATTACAGCTTTCTAGCATTGATAGTCCAGAGAAAAGCCGCGAACGGACAGACAGACAGACAGACATGGCGAAACTTTTTTTTGGCTCCGGAACCCTAAAAAGCGTTATTAATTTTCACTACTCTCAATAAACAAAGCGAAGTTTGTTGACATTCATCAGCACGCTCGCTTATATCCGGCAGGATGGCGTTAGATAAAGCGGACATTCGCGGGCGTCCTGAATAGAGACGGCAGCCCATAGGCGACAATCGGGGCGTGAACAGCACGCCTGCCACATCCCCGACTTTCGTCGCGTCCCTTTTAGACCGAGCAAGCTAGAAAGGAATGTACGTATCGACAAAGCGAGCCGTTCCGAGTTAGCCACGAAAACTGGGGGACATTAAAACGTTCCGCGCGCTCGCTCACCATACCGACCGTAAAGAGATCGCTCGGCCATATTTAAAAACGTTTTTTTTTTTCATAAAAGAGACACGGGTGTTATGCTTTGCAGAATTTGCGCCGTGTTTTGTTTGGGGTGTATTATTAGATGAATGTTTAATGTACTGATTCGGATGTCACATTTCGCGGGGTTTAATGTTATGTATGAGGAATGATCAATTTTGAAACAAGCATGTCCTTTTTATGGGGTTCCGTACCACAAATAGCAATGTGCAAGTTGCAGATCATTTTTGCAGGAAAGTTCTGAAA
>NC_133481.1:2015678-2054786 GCF_025370935.1 Choristoneura fumiferana
GTTAAGTACTATTTATATAGGTATAGTCAAGAACATATTAATGTCTAAGGCGTATTAAAAAATTAATGATTATTATCATGGACAAGGATGTTTGGAAATAATTCCGATCCGCACTGGCGGTCCCTTACTACAAATAGCGAATCTAGTGTGTTTTTGAGTTAAATATTTGTGATCTAGACTTATAAAAGTTACTTAATAAAGCTCCACAGAGATAACTTTGCAAGAAAATTAAAATGAGTCTTACTTAGGCTTAGCTCCTTTAAGATCAAACTTACTTTGCAGGTGAGAGATAAAGTCGTCTATAAATAGGTAAATGTACACTTATATTAAATAGAGTCAGAACTTTTTTACGACATTAATCTTCTAAGAGTTTGAGCTTTTATGTATGTAAATAAAAGTGAATGTATGTGTTGGTAAGCGTAAAATTCGAGAACATTTTGGACCAATTCAGCAATTTTTCAAGGGGAAGGTTATAAAAGAAGATTGAGTTAATTGCTTAGTTGCCGTACGGACGAAGTCACGGGTTACAGCTAGTATTCTTATAATAATAAACAGTCAAACAAAAACATATGTTTTTGAAATTGCCTTTGTACTCGTAGTGTCCCACTTCTGGCCAAATGTCTTGACCTTCATATTTCCCGATCTGACTATGTTTTAGGCCAGTCCTTTGGGTACATATCCAAATCGTCCCACTATCTCCTCGGTCCGCTTCACCATCGATGGCTGTTCCATTGTTACTTGGCCACCAAGTAATAGTGCAAATACACTAGAGCTGAGCGTTATTTTCTGATACTGTTTCTTATAAAGTACCTAACGGAGTAACAGTTTCGTGCCGAAACGAAAAACAGTATCTTTAAACATACACTTCGACTTGAAAAATGATACCACAGACTATCACAAACATGCGTTGAATCGAGGAAATTTTCTTACAAGAACAAATAACAGATTTTTATCTTAAACTAGTTTCACAACAAACGTTTTATAATATAAAAACTGTTTCTTGAACCAAACTGTTTCTTGAACCAAACTGTTTCTTGAAGCAAATATCCTAAAGAGCTACACCTGATAACGAAGCTTTCGTTTCCTAACGAAACCAAGCCGTAGCAAAGAAACTGTTTTTTAAGTAACTGTTTTCCGAAACTGTTACTTGTCAAAAAGAAATTGCTCCGTTACGCTTCAAGTAAAGTATGTACGCAACGACCCAGCTCCAGAACCTACTTCTGGGGATGCATGCGACGCACTCGTTCAACCCATTCCCACTTCAGCTTAGCAAGTTTTTTCCCAACGGCGGCTGTGTTTTTAAACGCAGTGTAAAACACATTAAATTTCAGCAGTATTAATATAACACTTGCAATTTTATTTATCAGCTATAAAAAACGTTTTACACAAATTGGGGAGTTCCAATTTGTGTAAAACGTAACGTGGGTACATCCCACAATTCCACATGACACGGTAATGACGAGCGGTGACACTAGTGTCGTTTTCAGCCGCATTTAATTTCATAACGTACACTGACATTGTATGTATGTATGTATGATCGTCATTAGTGAAAAAGCACTTTGTTTATTGCGGCCGATCGCGGTCTGATGGGGCATTAATTTCGTTTTAGTTTTATAATGAGTGTTTTAATAACTGGTATTGGATATACTGTACTTTATACACATGTGGAATGATGTGTCCGTTAGATTATACTTGTTAATTAGCGTTGGAAGTCGAACAATCTTTTTTTTTATTATTTGACTGGATGGCAACCGAGCAAGTGGGTCTCTTGATGGTAAGAGATCACCACCGCCCATAAACATCTGCAACAGGGGCAACATCTAAAACTGTTTTTTTTTAAAACTAACTTTTGCCAAATGAATTCCAGAATTTTGCGGGATATAATTGTATCGTGGATTTCATTATTAGCGTTGCATAATAATACCTACGCTAAATGTCATGTATCTTAGATATTTTAAGCGCGCAACTGCGTTAATATCTGCCAGAGCGGAGTGTGCAAAAATATCTGACACGCCCTACTGACCCTAGAAATAGAGTCGTATCAGATATTTATGAACGCTTTGTTATGTCAGATTTTGGTGCTGGTGACTGTACCTATTTCACTCGTTTCATCCCTGCAATCCAAACTATAACAGTTACATTCAATTAACCATCCATTTGCCCAACATTACACAGGCAAGACAACTTCTAGAACTTATTAAACAAAAGAGGTAACAAAGGGCATCAAAAATAATTAATATTTGGACGTGTCACGATTAGTTTGCGAACAAAAGTGTCTTTCGAGTTTGAGCGATATCGGAGTGCTGCTAATTGGAGAAAGTTCGTGAAAAAGACCCGTGAACGAATGAACGAATAAACGAGTGAGCGATCACAGAGAACGGAACGTGTAATTACTCAAAAATTCTTACGAAGTGTTTACTCGCGAGACTGGATTCGGGAAGAGGTTTGAGTCAGAAAAAATATTGCGCGATTCAGCGCGATGTTTTATGTTCTTGCTTTTGCTTACAAATTCGTCTGTCATACACTAATTTATCGCTAATGCTGCGGGAACAATGCAAATTTCCTATTATAAATACCTTAGATTAATATTTTCCTGTCTTGGGTCTCAAAATTTAACCTTACCAAATTTCATCTAAATCGGTTCAGCGGTTTACGCGTGAAGAGGTAAATTTTTAGTGGGTAATGTTGTAATTTTTGTAAGTAATTTTGGGATTATTTTCTCAATCCTGTGGGTCCAAACAACCAGCATCTACATACCTACCGAATTTAATCCAAATCAGTCCACCCTTTTTAGTGTGAAGTAGTAATAAGCACACACATAATAACACACACTCTCATAAACTTCCGCATTTTAGTATTATCGAGATGATACGAGCAGAATTTAAAAGTAGCTATTCAGCTGTTTTCCCCTAAATAACTTTTCGTAATGTAGGTAAGAGATGTACGTTAGGTATATCATTCATCAAGATTAGTATGCCCTCACATCGCTAGATGATAACATGAATAACATTTACTAAATCCATTCAGAGAATCACTATAACTGCTATACTTGGCAGTTCCACAACAATAATGGCACATAAAACGTTGTGCGTACACACATTTATGTGTGTGGGGATAAAGCAGAAAACGGGCGATTTATGTAATAACTGGTACCGCTTTATTACCGATTTTAACGGTACCATCGAGCATTAACACGGCTTTAACGTGTAGAAATTGAAACCGTTAAATGAGACTGCGATGAACAGTCGTCACAGATTCCGATTATTAATGTCGATACTTTATTGAAAGCTTGTCTATACCCGCGAACTTGCTCGCTTGCAGCCGAATGCTCTAGAGTTTATTAAATTTCCATGGGAAATCCCAAATAACTTCATGGTTTAATTTAAAATTATTAAAATTTTACACAGATCCTCGTGAGATATCGGGATAAAAAGTAGCCCATGTGTCAACACGAAAATTCCGCTATCGTCTTACTAAGTTTCATCCAAATCCATCTAGTAGTTTTAGCGTGAAAGACGCACGTACGCACACAAAATCGCATGCAGCAACTAGTTTATATTACAAGCAGGATTATTAACTTATCGTGGTTGTTATGATTTTAAATAGTAACAATAAGTGACAGAGTTGTCTAAAAGGAATAACCTACAAGACACGTAGAAAGCCCGTTTTCTGAAATGACAATGCGCAATGAAATAATGCTTTAATATCGTGCGTGTCTGAAAAAAAAAACCGTTTTTCAAGAAGCTTTCAGGCTTATACATTCTTGCAACCATGACGTTATTAAATACATAAAAAACCTTAAACGAAAGCATTTTCGGCATTGCATGCTCTGTGAAAAAGGCAATTTTGTCTGTTTTCTTACTTCAAATATATACTACCAGTTCCATCGTTAGTTATGACTCTACAAACAAATATATATATTATATTTCACGAAGCAAATCAACGCATGTTCAGATTAAGTAGTAAAATTAAAAAAATGTGTACCTAAAATTACGTGAAAAGCACAGCCAAAGGAGACTTTTATTAAAGTTTAGCAAAAACGTCAAAAAAGCTTAAAGCCTGACAAACAGTCGTTACGGTTATTCTTTGTCTTTTTTCTTACGTCAAATACACTGCCAGTTACATCGTTAGTTATGACTCTAAAAACAAAATAAATTTATATTTTTCACGAAGCAAACCAACGCATGTTCAGAGTCAGTAGTTAAATTAAAAAATGTGTAGGTTCCTAAAAATTATGTGAAAAGCACAGCCAAAGGAGACTTTTATTAAAGTTTAGCAAAAACGTCAAAAAAGCTACAAGCCTGACAAACAGTCGTCTCATAATAAAACGAACGCTACAAAATGCGAGAGGCGCCCTTACATCGCGGAAAGACGTATACTTGTTCTCATTAAGGCCCTAATTACACCCCCGAGCGTCCCCGAGTGCGGCCGACCGCCGGCGGAAATTCAAATTTAAATTTCGTACGTTCCGCACTCACAAATTGCGATTTTTCACCAATAAAAAAAGCAAAAGCGATTCGAATTTTTAAACGGTTATTGTTTCCTTTTTATGTTAATGGCCAGTATTGAAATTTCGCAACGGATGTTCCGAAACAGCCATAGATCGTTTAACTTCGGCTGCGCTCGGACAAGATTGAGTTGCCGTTTTATTGTTGTTACTCCCTTAGTTGCTTTCGTAACGACCCTCGATTGTTTTTCTTTTTCAACTCCACCAGGCCGTCCTTATCTTATGAAAAGAGAGTGCGATTTTTTCATCAGCCAGCCTTTAATAAAAACATAATAATCCCTCTTCTCGTGAAACACTTCATTAAAATATTCAGAGAGGCTCGGGAGTGATTATCAGGCGGGATAGCGTTTAGCATGGCAACACCATATTACATTAAGTATTTTTTTGGGTTAATCTTTGACCGCGGGCCGGGTGGACTGTCCCCCGCTCACTTTTCATAATTACCGTTGGCGCTGTCACGAGGTGCTTGTAAATCGTGTATTTTTAATTCTGAGTCGTCTATTTTAGGGTCGAGAATGGCAGGGAGGCATTTAAACTGTCGCGATAAAGGTAGAGGGTGTTGTCACTTCTTATTAGCGCGCGTAATAAACTGCCTCGCGAGAACTTGGCGAACATTCTTACGTGCTGCCGTGTTTTCGTAAGAGAAAGTTTAAGTACACAAAACATAAAACATGTGACATAAAAGTCTTAACCAACGTAGTAGAAAGACATGTAATTTGTTTGCCGAAATGAAATGTCGAACTGTGGCGATTGCTGCATTCTGATTGGTCAGCTCAAGTTTAAATGAGATGAGACACAAGAGTTGGGCAAGCTTAAATTAAATTATAATAATAAATAATTAAATAAATCATGGGACGATTGCGACCAATTGACCTAGCCAATCTTACATAGATAATTAGATATATTTAAATTCAAACGTAATGTGTGTACTTGTGTTTTTCATAAAAAAAATTCGGCGCTTTAATAAAAAAAACCCGGTCAAGAGCGTGTCGGACACGCCCAAAATAGGGTTCCGTAGCCATTACGAAAAAAATAAGTAATATTTTTCTAAGGATTTCGTATTTTATATACGGAATCATTCAAGTTTAGGTATATTTTATACCTTAGGCTGCTATTTACTCTTAAACTACTAATAATTCTCAAGCAAACTTAGCCGTTATAGTTTTCCTGGTAAGTTTGATATACTTACTACCATCCTGAATTGTTGTTGAATGAGAAAAAAAAATCACCCCCACTTTACGTCTATGGGAGGTACCCTAATTTTTTTTTTTGAAATTTTTATTGTACCATTTTGTCGGCATATTATCCGTGCTAAATTACAGCTTTCTAGCATTGATAGTCCCTGAGAAAAGCCGCGGACGGACAGACAGACAGACAGACATGGCGAAACTTTTTTTTGGCTCCGGAACCCTAAAAAGCGTTATTAATTTTCACTACTCTCAATAAACAAAGCGAAGTTTGTTGACATTCATCAGCACGCTCGCTTATATCCGGCAGGATGGCGTTAGATAAAGCGGACATTCGCGGGCGTCCTGAATAGAGACGGCAGCCCATAGGCGACAATCGGGGCGTGAACAGCACGCCTGCCACATCCCCGACTTTCGTCGCGTCCCTTTTAGACCGAGCAAGCTAGAAAGGAATGTACGTATCGACAAAGCGAGCCGTTCCGAGTTAGCCACGAAAACTGGGGGACATTAAAACGTTCCGCGCGCTCGCTCACCATACCGACCGTAAAGAGATCGCTCGGCCATATTTAAAAACGTTTTTTTTTTTCATAAAAGAGACACGGGTGTTATGCTTTGCAGAATTTGCGCCGTGTTTTGTTTGGGGTGTATTATTAGATGAATGTTTAATGTACTGATTCGGATGTCACATTTCGCGGGGTTTAATGTTATGTATGAGGAATGATCAATTTTGAACCGGGTATGTCCTTTTTATGGGGTTCCGTACCACAAATAGCAATGTGCAAGTTGCAGAACATTTTTGCAGGAAAGTTCTGAAAAAAATTCTGGAAGCTTTCACGAAAAATTGAATTGAGTTTCCGTTTAGTAAGTTTCCTGCGTTAATTTTGCATATACATAATATGTAAGAATTCAATATGTGTCAGATATAATAAAACAGGATGTTAAAATAACTAATAAGGTACTGTGGGGACTGTAACTTGGTAAGAGCTTAGGTAATGGGGATCTACGCGCGTGACTTTAAACTCAGATGAAATAAACAAGTTTATTCTTCAATATTCTGATTTATTGTAGCACTTGGTAGAACTTATCAGTAATTTACATATATAATTCCAGCCGCTCAGGCTGTCGGGAGCAATCTGTGCTCCGGCATGTATACCGCTGTCAATCGTTTTAAAGTCAAATTCTAGAAACATACAATATAAAAATACTACCATTGTACATAATAAAGTCAATCTAGCCTGCCAGGTGGTCAGTTTTACCACCTGCCAGCGGTATACAGCCTAGTTCCTACAGTACCTATGTATGTAGTGAGCTCTTGACATTGTGTCGTTGTCTGTTAAATTAAATTTTCTGAGAGTGTTCTTAAAATCAAAATTTCTGTGCAGTAAGAGTTAATTTAAGCAGAGGGTCGTGGGTTCAAACCCCGGCTTGCACCTCTGAGTTTTTCGAAATTCATGTGCGGAGTTACATTTGAAATTTACCACGAGCTTTCGGTGAAGGAAAACATCGTGAGGAAACGTGCACAAACCTGCGAAGCAATTCAATGGGGTTTGTGAAGTTCCCAATCCGCACTGGGCCCGCGTGGGAACTATGGCCCAAGCCCTCTTGTTCTGAGAGGAGGCCTGTGCCCAGCAGTGGGACGTATATAGGCTGGGATGATGATGATGATGAAGAGTTAATTGCAATTCTAACCTAACCGCTAAACAAACCCTTATAGGTTAGCTTTATTGTCCGTTTCTCTGTATCAAGTTACTATCAAATAATCAGGTTTACGTGATCAAAAGATAGAGCCAGAAAATGTGAGAATTAAGAGCTATAATAGGGTACTTCCTTGCTGATATAAAATTATGAAATTTGGCGAAAAGCATAGCCTCATAACACAAGCTAAGAAAGCAGTCCAAAACCAAAAATATTATAAAATACGTTCTTAGTTGTTTACTTTTAAAGACAGAACTTCAGTACGCGAGTCCATTTCAAACTTACCCAGTGCAGTTTTACTTAACTAATGTTTTAGTGACTTGCCCATTCTCCCTATTTGTGTGTAAAATAATTGACATTGTTACGAATAACGCGTGACTAGTCAAAAATAACTTTGAACTCAAGTTTACCTACGTCTACAGTAACCTAATGGGACTTGAAATGTTCTTTGATATAGGTCAATGGGGTTCAATTAGATTCGACCCTTAGAATAGACGGGTTTATAAATTATTTGCGACGGTTAATGTATATAGAGGTATTATAACAAACATACTCGTAATTGATTTCGTCGACGGATTTGGTTAAGATTTAGTGGAGGCTAAGTTCTTAAATAGCGTAGCTACTGTGTTTAAAAATGTATTAGTATTCAATAATAAGCCATTAATGGATGAATTGCAAAAAAAATGTACAAGGGCTTTAGTTAAGAAAATTTAATTGATTCCTTTGTGTTACGAAAGTTACCCATATAGTTTGTTTGACTAACAATACAATAACTTTTATTGCACACCAATAGTAAACAGTACAGAGAAACAAGTATACATAGAGTTTTCTAAGGACTAACTTTAGTAACACAAAGGAAACAATTAAGTTTTCTTAACTAAAGTTCTTAACTATGTAAAAACTTTTTGCAATTCACCCTAATAACTTTGAAAGAAGAGGTATATGTCAAAAGGCACACCGAAATAGGAGATATTTTATAAATAATTGTAAAAAGTGGATATAAATGACATTATGAAATAACACTGAAGAGCCATCTTTAAAAATAATTAACTTTTTGAGTTTCCGAATCGGTAGTGAATTTTTCGTGATTCTTGATGCTTGAGAAGCCGTGGTGGCCTAGTGGTTGATCTATCGCCTCTGAAGCAGAGGATCGTGGGTTCAAGCCCCGGCTCGCACTTCTGAGTTTTTCGAATTTCATGTGCGGAATTACATTTGAAATTTACCACGAGCTTTACAGTGAAGGAAAACATCGTGAGGAAACCTGCACAAAACCTGCGAAGCAATTCAATGGTGTGTGTGAAGTTCCCAATTCGCACTGGGCCCGCGTGGGAACTACGGCCCTAGCCCTCTCATTCTGAGAGGAGGCCTGTGCCCAGCAGTGGGACGTATATAGTCTGGGATGATGATGATGAATAAATAACTGGAAAACTCAAACTACAGACTGCATTAGCTTGTAATTTTTTGTATAAAGCATCCTTTTATTTTGTAGGAGAATACTAAAAAAAATTTTGCCTCCTGGAAAAGGGCAAACTTGGATTACACGTATTTAGGACCAAATGAAGGTATTAAAACGGGGATCCTTTCGACTGCCATAATCTTATAAGTCATAATGTAATGTTTGTCATAATTTATTGTTAGTCATAATTTTTTCCGCTGAAACCGTTGATTTTTCATAATTTTTCTCTCGAACTCTAAAATAAACGGTTTTGGAGAAAAAAAGAGTTATGCCAAACGTTACATTATGACAAACAATTTTCTACCAGTCAATATAGACCCATTAAAACGATTTCCAGCTTCCTGGAAATTAATTCATTAAACGTTTATTAAGAATCTTATTTGATTGGCCTACATTTTTATCTGTCACAGAAAATTTATCAAGCAGTGGTGAATCAAGCTCTGAGCGTCTTGATGAGCTACGTAAATAACGGTCAAAGTCTAACAACTGTGTAGGATCTGACTCGACCAAGTCACATCACCCTGATCAGCTCACCAACGCACTCTAATTTATCTTTTAATAAATATGTAAAAGGCCCTCATCTCGCAAAATTATACTGACCGAATAATACAGTGAATTCCGGACATGATTTCGGCCGAGCCCGGGGGAACGAATTAGAGAGCTACGTGACCGAACTTGGCGATTTTTTTCTCGTCACGAAATATTACTTCGCGCGCCGTGTTTTTACAACGAGCGTCGAGTTGTGACGACTTCTAACGAGGATTTTATACAATATGATAATTGGGAGTTCTGTTGTTGCGACTAGAGTTTCAGATTTATTGGCGATCGCTGTTTGTGTTTTCTAACGGTTGTCTTGGAAGTTTAAGTAGCCAAGTTGATGGATTATTCTGGAGTAAGGATCTAAAAGACAAGTGAAATTGAGAGGTGGAAGTTGTGGGTAGTTTTAATGCAATAAGCTGAAAGCCTATAATACCCTATAATTTTGCAATGGTATTGTAACTACAAAGTGGCTATAAGTTTTTTTTTAACTCTAACAATCACCACTGAATTAATATAAAGACTTTGGTATGAAGATAGTATTTTATTATCAGGACTTGCTCGTTTGCCATCCAGTCGAATAGAAATAAATAAATACTTTTTATAAACAAAACAAGGCGTGCCCGCATTTTCCATTAATCTCGATCTCGATGCAAGTAACTGCCGACGAATGACGAATTTCTAACGAAAAAAAATCCCATTTTTCCATTCGCCATGAATTAAATTGATGCGAGGAACTGCCAGTTATTTGTATAAAATAATGGCAAATTTCACAAAACCTCGTAGTTCCACATATTTTTCCTGCGGGGTTCAAGTTCACCCCATCTAGGTATCTAGGGACACGTGTACTCAAAGCGACCCCTTACTCCCTTGAGCTAGGGGTGACCGGGTCAGCGGAGATGCACATCGGCCAGGAGTCATTGGCGTTGGAGTCGTGATAATAGCCGTGACAGTCAATCATATAACTAACTAACTAGTTTGGCTCAGTGACCCAAAATGAGTCTTGGCCTCCGAAACGAGAGCTTGCCACTTAACCCGATCCTGCTCAACTTCACGCCAATTGCCGGCTTGAAGCTGTCGCGGATCCGCCTCCACAGCATCAGCCCAGCAATACTTCGGCCGACCAACCGGACGACGACCAGTTGGCCGTCCCAAATAAGCCCTCTTGACCCCTCGATCCTCCCCGATTCGCAGTCAATCATATATTAATAATAATAATAAAACCATTTATTGCAATATACTTTTCAAGAATAGAGAAAAAATAAAATAAAACAAAAGATACGAGTAAATTGAGCATGCAATAAATTTTGATGCTGAGGTTAAGCTATACATAGCTTAGGATAAACCATATCATTAGTCAATTTCAAACTAGTACCTACGTACAGCCACACTGCAAGTTTGAACATATATCTTATACGATTTTGTTTCTAGGATATGACGTGTCAGATATTTATGTCCGCTGTGGCAGATATTAATTCAGATTACTGTTTAATACAAGCCTATTCTGCCTTTTTTTCTCTCTAAATAAACTACGGGTACGTTTCCAAAAAACGCTTCCTCAAATCGGCCATTTCATCGAATAAGGAAAAAGCGTTTTAATTAAACACAGAAGCAATATTCCGTTATATTATTTATTATCAGGAAGGGCACTGGCAGCGCTTCCAGTGTTTACGTGACCAGTCCTTATTAAAATTCCTTGCCGGCACACTCTGCTTCCCTGATTTTTATTTGACAGCGTCTATAGTAACTAAATTAATTTCCTCGTATAAAAGTAAGTACAATATTTGACTGTGTTTTAATTATTATATGTCGACGGTAGCAAAGAGTGAATGGTTAGCCATGGAATCGCTATATTACAGTACAGTGAGAAGCAACTAAGATTTTTTGTGTCAATTGACTGATTTTGTTAAAATATGGAATATGCGAAAGTATGTATGTTACTCCCATACGTTTAAACTGCTGAATGGATTTAAATGAATTTTGCTATGGAGATAGTTTGATACCAGGGTTCCAAACTGCTGTTGCTTTGAGGATGAACTCTTGTTGAATTCGAAACGCGTCAGTTTGGTTTGGAGGTGGTTATAGTAACCTATTCCTATTCTGTGATTTGTGTGTGTTCCTACAGTGTGGGGGTGTAGGAGCTACACGATCAGTCACATTTGTTGCATAGACTAGCTACTTATATTAAAGGTCGTGAGTGAGCAAAGTAATTGTATATAATATAGTTTCTATCAGTCTCTCAAAGGGCCGGCAACGCACCTGTGATACCCCTGTTGACAGGTGTCCATGGGCGGCGGTGATTGCTTCCCACCAGGTGACCCGCATGCTCGTTTTCTCCCTCTTAGATATAAAAAAAATAGTTCATTGATTATGGAATTCAAAGTAACGCCTGATTCAATAATTGATTGTCTATACATATATGGGTTTCTGCGCTTAGCTACAACCCTAGACTGAAATCTCAACTCAGTTAAGAAAGAAAGAAAGAGAGATTTATTTTGGTTTCATCAGTACCACCACCTTACAGTATTAAGACTAAAACTAGCACTAGAACTAAGATACTTGGTGACACGACAGGATACCAAAAAGGGCTTCCACTCAACATGTGTTGCCACACGTTATGTGCAGTCATCATCATCATCATCCCAGCCTATATACGTCCCACTGCTGGGCACAGGCCTCCTCTCAGAACAAGAGGGCTTGGGTCATAGTTCCCACGCGGGCCCAGTGCGGATTGGGAACTTCACACGCACCATTGAATTGCTTCGCACGTTTGTGCAGGTTTCCTCACTATGTTTACCTTCACCGCAAAGCTCGTGGTAAATTTCAAATGTAATTCCGCACATGAATTTCGAAAAACTCAGAGGTGCGAGCCGGGGTTCGAACCCACGACCCTCTGCTTGGAGGCGATAGGTCAAACCTGGCCACCACGGCTTCATGTGCAGTAACGCTAGTTTTTTGCGGAGTCCAAACGTTAAATATCTATGCAAGAGCCAGTTCCTTTGCCCTAGTCAGACGAGAAAAAAAAAGTAAAACAATCGACAATCAAGAAGTGACGTCTGACGTTAAGTAAGTAAGGAGTAGGCAAACGCGACGCGTTCCGCCCAGTACACTCCTGTCTTAATCCCGTCCAAAACCCCAAACGTCTATGGACGTATATTTTTAACAGACTCATCAACCCGCCCAACAGCAGCTTAAACGTTACAACGCCCCTAACGCCTTTCAACAACTTTTATTGAAGTTGTTATAATCTCTACGAACTCATTCTCTTGTGGCGCCAAATAAATTATTCTATTCTATTCCATAAGCGCTAAGCTCTAGTAATTCTCTTGTTAACAGTCCTCAACTTAATCCCGTCGAGCCTGATTAATCCATTCGACGCGATTAATCATTAATTCACGTGCTTGTTGTCTCGGGATATTTTAACAGAACAGGTGGTGAGACCCGCTAAACGAGCCTTAAGTTACGAGCTCAAGCGTGTGGATCTAAGAATTCATTAACATTAATTTTCAGGTTACTGCTTTTGCTGTTCTGCAAAGCCAGCGTTAGACTGATGAGAATCGAATTGAACCGTTCGCACTCCCAGATAAAAAGCGTGTACTCAAAATAAACCATTTTAATTTAGTCCTTCCAGAAATTGAATGAAGTCAAATTAAAATAATATAATTTTGAATTTATGCCCTGTTGATCTGGGAGTGTGGCATGAAGTTAATTATTAATGATTCCCAAAAGTCTGTTACGCTTTAATTGGCAAAGTACTCCGTTTTTAAGGATCTTGGATAGATCTAAAACTCTCGGACGTACGATAGAAAATGGCGCCATAGAAGATTGAACTTAAATTGGGCATGCTTAAAACCATAGGTTTACATTAAACTGACACTGAAACAGTAGGCTACGTCTTCGCCCTCATCTGCACATAGGTACATCAAGCGAGATAGAGATAGTTGGCCAGTATTAGATAAAATGAAATTGACATAAACCCATGTTCAGTTCAGCGACTGCTTACGTTTTAGTGATAATACTCGTACTGTAATATGTTTCCGCACTGGGCCCTCATGAGAACTACTACCCAAGTCCTCTTATATTAAGAGAAGCCCTGTGGCCAAAAGAGGAACGTATAAAAGCTGGGATGATGACCAGATACTCACTGTGTACTTTTTAAATACTGACCAATCAAAAATGAAATCATTATAAATGCAAGCACGCTCATCCCGTATCACTTAGCACCGCCTCATCATGACTCTCTCATTGTCGCGGGGTTAATGAGCAGAAATATTCGCGCACTACATGAGCGAAGTGGTCGGCAATCAGTCGGGGAAATTCGTACAAGCCCCAAAATTAGGGGAATTTTTAAGTGAAACTTGGGGGGTTTTAGGGGGGAAACTTTATCGCCTATTCCTTAGGATCTATTTGTCGTGGTTTTAATTTTTGTAGGTGTTAACGCTGGTTGCGTTTAAAGGAGTAGCCAACTCGTACCTGATAAATTTCGAATGTGAATTTTGATTGACTCAGAGACGCGAACTCGAGTTTGAACGTACGATTTTCTGCCTGAGGGGCACAAGTCAAACTAGGCCACCACTGCTTCTACGCTACGGCTTGTGGAGTCTCCATTAAGATTTTGGATGTTTTTCTTTTAGTAATAACTGGTGCTGTTTTTTTTTTCTTTATTTAGGTTTATTTTTTTGAAGATCTAAAAGCGCTATTAGTTACAAGAATATAAAAACTTTATTGCTAGTTTCTTTATTTTGCTTATTAATGGCCTGAGTTATTGACAATTTGAGTATAATTTTTATTTTTTTTGTTAATAACACTGATCTTCAAAATAGATGTTGCAATTTTTTTATCTAATTACATTTCGTTAACAGTGTGAAGAGAAGTGGCAAAAATATCCACTAGGAGCGGTGACCTTGTCTGAACGTATGCAGAAGGTCACTGGGAGCTGTTTCCACATTAGGGTGCGATCATCGTCCCTGTGATTATCGTGGCGATTAAACTACACTCTCCAATGCTTATAACTTAAGTGGTAATATCGCTAATGAAATACAGCTTTACTATTAAGCGATATTGGAAAAGGGGCGTGCTGTATAGACAAAGGTTTAGTTATGACGTAGTAGGTATGTTATTAAATTTTAAGACATAATAAGGAAGCATATGTGTAATAAATATAAACGAAAAATTCCTCAACAATTATTTATTTCGTGGATCGCAGAAATACGACAATATTTACACAATTATACACAAATAACAATAATGCGATGGACAGATCAGATCCGCCACAACATGGGTACAAACGTCCATGAAGCCATACATACACGCTGCCGAATATCGTGTCAAATGGAGAGTGATTATCCGGAAAATGATTCGTGGAGGTCTCTGTACTGCTTTTGGTGATCAATAAAGAATATTTATATTGTATTGTATTGTGTTGTATTGTATTGTATTGTATTGTATTGTATTGTATTGTATTGTATTGTATTGTATTGTATTGTATTGTATTGTATTGTATTGTATTGTATTGTATTGTATTGTATTGTATTGTATTGTATTGTATTGTATTGTATTGTATTGTATTGTATTGTATTGTATTGTATTGTATTGTATTGTATTGTATTGTATTGTATTGTGGAGGTCACGACCCTCAGCAATGAGGATTACGACACAAGGAGGAGGATACACAAATAAAACAAAAATTACAAACAAAACGATTAACCAAATTCTTCACAGACAGAGTTCCAAGCAACAGCTAGTCTTTAGTATTCTATCTACTCAGTATACACCCGTAATTGAGCGTTTCATAAAATTTATTTGAAGGTTCTAAAGTACCAGCCCAATTAAAAAGGAAAGCCTTACACGATGGAACGTTTTTAAGGCTTCTCGAGGCCTGCGTACAAAAATTACGTTTAATTTAAATTACGCCGCCATCTCAATTATTATTAGTCTGCATTATAAGTAAGGTTTTCTTTCGCGTCTAATTTTATAATTGTATGCTCGCGTGGCTTTAAGGGCGTGATATTAAACGAGAAATATACTGGTAATATTTTGACTTTCATATTTTAATAAGTTTGGTGTAAATTTGGATAGCACGTCGTTAATAAAGATGACGTGAATTTGTAACATTATCTGAATTTTTGTAAGGGTGATGTTAGTTAGGCAGAAAGAAAATAAACCCTAATTTATAAGATTACTTTGATAACCATCTGTCGCTCAAAACATTTTTTTTAAGAAGTTGAAGGTTCCAAGTTTGAAATGATATCAGATACTTCCGTTTTTAATCTTGAGAGTCTTCTCTTCTTTGTAATAGGGGGTTGGCTGAAGTTTCTAATGTCATTTAATCAAAACCTTTTGCAATATCTGTGGCTCCAGTGAAAAGGGGTACAAGTCTGAATTTGGCCAAATTGAGTTATATAGACCAAAAAACACAAAAAAAAATAACGCATCGATTGGTGTAAACGGATCTAAGATATCTTTTAAAACAACGGACTTTTCTGGTGGTCAAGGGTAGAACTGCCTTAAAAAAGTTAGCAACAGAGGGTACTTGTCAAGTTGTATTTCTATTAACTAAAGTTTTGTTTGTGATTTATGATCTAAATTTAGTTGTACGTGCTGTTTTTTCATATAGCGGGTGTAAAAAAATCTAAGCACACTTGAACCCCTAAAACAAGAACAGATTTATTTAGTTTACATTGATACAAGTTAAGATCAATCTCTTTACACAAAAAATCAAATAAAATATAAGATTAAGTCGAACTGCGCCCGTTTTCACAAATCGAATATAAAAAAGTTTACATGGAAAAGGATATAAGTCTTTGCGCGGGGGAATGAGCGGGTGAGTGGGGAGCCATGGCGCTCACGGATGAGCCACAATCGTGTGCGCTGACTTGTGCAGGGAGAACGCGCTTGCGAGCTGCGCAGTCGACGGTTACGCGATTAAGTTATATCCTTTTACACCAATTTTATTATTAAACTAATATTGCACATTGCATTAATTTTAAGGGTATTAATTAAGATATATCCCTTGACACCAATCATTTAATAATAATGATTAAGAAAATACAAAATATCCATAGGACTAAAACTATTATTTAATTTAAATATCTAAAACTAAAACTTTAATTAAAAAAGAGAGGTGGGCCTCTTGGCATGGTGCCCATCACGCAGGCAGCATTCCCGCGTTGAACTGCGATTGCGATTCTTTGCGCGAGAAAGCTGCCGGCGCGAGGGTTGCCTGTTGCCTCCCTTAACCTATTGCTGAGCTCCCTGTGTAGTTCCAGCGCACTCTTACCCCAAGGACCTAGAGTCTCGACGCCGAAAGCAAAGAAATAATTTTGGGGGCCGAGACAGCTATATTTTATGACCTTGAGGCGTTCCCGGGCGTCTACCGCCGCCCCAGCACGATTGGTAGTTGCTGTTAGGTAGGACGCCGCCAGGGTATCTGTACAGGTAGCGTCCCACACCAACGCACGGCCAGTCTTCCAGGGTACCAACGACATTCCGTCAGGGCGCTTGCCATTGCTCCATACAATCTGGGGCTACAGAGCGGCGGGAACGTTGGCACTAACGAGCGCCCTTCTGAGAATGTCGTTGAGAGTGGCGTGGCGGGACAGTCGGCCGGCGCCCGGGGAACAGGAGAGGCCATGTTGGCAGAGACGGTCCACTGGAGCCCCACAAGAAACACAGTTCTTACTTTCGCAGATCCCAACTTCCAGCCCAGCCCTATGCGTAGACCTGGTTCTAGACCAGCAGCTATGCGTAGTGTCTGGGTCGATAAAAGTTCTAGTGTTGGGCGAGGGGTATGCATGGAGCCAGTAACCAGATTCTGGCTTGGACACAGCTAACAGTCTGGCCCGGTCCCTGCCTGTTAAAGGTTCTATTAATGCCTTTAAAGTGGTGACGGAGGCTATTGTATCCCAGGCTCTTTGCCTATGTGGTTTGGACGGGAGATTTGGACTCGGTCCAGCTAGCCAGGCATTCGTGGCCTCGTTCAAGCATGCAATCTCGCAGTTAATGCCCGCTGGAGCTTTAAGTATTCGACCTGCGAGATCTAGCGTGCTGTGGATCGAAGATAGGAACAGCCCTTAATGTCCTTCATACCGCTGATTAACCTTTACAAAGATTTAATCTGCAATGATGAAACTGTCGATACGCATCTACTGATACCGACAGAAGACAAGCTGCTTAGCTTAGACATTTTCAGTTTTATTAATAAATGACATGTTTTTTGTAATTGTATGTTACAAAATAATTTAATATTATTTTAACGTCTTTTGAATGGACATACTTTTGAAATTTCTCATCATTAGCATCTAAATACTAATGATGAGAAATTTTAAGTTTGTTTTAAACGGGCATTTTTTATGTTTGCATGTGAGATTTTTGAAAAATTTATAGCGTTTTTGAATAGATATTTAAATACTTTCATATGTGTTTTATTCACTCAACTTGGATACAAGTAGCATTTTGAATTTTTCATTATTATTTAAGTCTACTTATAACTAAAAACACAATAAAAAAAAAACGTGCAAAAGGCTACATGTCTGTTATGTCTGTAATTAAGTCCAAAGAACTGCATAAATTGAAAAATGCAATAATTTTCTACACCATTAGTTCGTAAGCTAGTCTTCTGTGGATAATATTATACATGTACTACAAAAAACATTCCGGATGCGTACCCTTTTTCACTTTGTATAAAATTACGAAAACTTGGTGAATAGCGATATATATAACCACTTGAACCTTTTACACTTATTTTTATACTTCTATTTTGGATACAAGTAGTTAATTTATAAACTAATAGATCAAGAGCAAAAATAACATTCCCATAAGAAAGAGCGCAATTAATTTAGTCCTTTAACATACCACATTTATTAGTATATGTAAATATACAAGTGTAATGAACGTAAGTTTGAATCATCTCGGGCGTAACTGTTTTTTGCGTCTCCTGTAAACTTGGGTTTTTCGACATGTACCCCTTTTCACTGGAGCCACAGATATATTGTTGTACAAAACTTGTGCAGTTCTTATCGTTAACATGGAAAAATGAAATTTGGCAAGAAGTAAGCTTTAATGTAAAGGAACAGGTTTGAAAACCACTAATCCGCAAAAATATTTTTTTCTTCGCATATAAATATAAATAAAAACCTCAGTGCGCGAGCCTAACTTGCACTTGACCAATTTATTATTAATAATTTGAGACTAATTGCTTAAGAGGAGTAAAGAGAAAAAAAGGGCTAACGTGAAATTTCAAATAGAAAAAAATATCTCCAAAACAATCAACCTTCACAAAAACACGCTACAATCAAAAAATACCAATGAAGTCAAATGCCAAATAAACAACAAAAACATGCTAAAAACGGCCACATTATCCCCATCTTAGCACCATCATTAATCAACAAACGTCTAATAAACAGCATGCCGTTGAATTTACTCAAATTTAATACTCCATCGATATCAATATATCGGTATTTTCCTCAATGGAGTGACTTTGCTCGGGTTCGTGCAAGTCACGATGATTCTCGCTCCTAGGGCTGGAATTAATCGCTACTTTGAACGAGCCGTATGAAAGGGCTGACAATTACGTTTGTGCTTAAGGAAGCAGTACTTAATTTGAATTATTTCTGTGAGTTAGTCGTTGAGTAACGCTCACTCGCTTGGGCGAGAGGTGAACCTTTTATGTCTAGATTTGTAGCTTGTTTATAAAGAAGTCTACCGATGTTAATTGTATTGTGATGTTAATTACTTTCTCTTGTCTTTATATTTTGTCAGTTCATTTAGATAAGATTAGCGATTACGTATGTATCCTCCCGCCCCGTCCCGCCCTCCTCTTATATCTATGACTAGCTTTTGCCCGCGGCTCCGCCCGCGTGGTATTCGGTTATCGCGCGCTCTTCCCTCGGGAACTGTGCATTTTTCCGGGATAAAAAGTAGCCTATGTCACTCTCGGGCCCATAAACTATCTCTATGCTAAAAATCACAACGATCCGTCGCTCCGTTACGGCGTGAAAGACGGACAAACACACAAACATACAAACGTAGAAACACACTTTCGCATTTATAATATTAAGTATGGATTGGCCGCATTGATCTACAACTGTAGAAGACATGTCTAATCGAGTTACGAGTAGCTCTTTAAAGTATAATGAAACCAGGTGTCTGGTTATCACGAAAGCATAATGATATACCTTATTTTCATTAGCCAAATTGGATAATGACCTAATTTCGGCTCAAGTATCAGTTTTAATGTCGAACTTCGATATGTCCATTAAGATAATTAAGCAGTGGCCGGGTTGCGACCTTGCAGAAATATTACGGTAATATCGTTAGTTATTAATATTGGTTACACTAAAATTTTGGGATCTGAGTCTGTAATTGTAATTACTAAGTACCTAATGTTTTTATGGTTGGTTTACGGACAAAAAAGTGACCCTATAAGTATGGATGGATGGTTAAGTGGTTAGAGAACCTGACTACGAAGCTTGTGGCCCCGGGTTCGATTCAGGCAGCAGGGGCAGATATTTGTATGAACACTACTAATGTTTGTTCTCGGGTCTTGGATGTTTAATATGTATTTGTCTATATAGGTATGTTTATCCGTTGCCTAGTATCCATAATACAAGGTTTGCTTAGTTTGGGACGAGGACAATTGGTGTCAAGTGTCCCATGATATTTATTTATTTTATATTATATTCCTGTAACCAACACCGTGTCTACCTCCCTAACTTTATTTTTTCACTGTGTTCGGTTTTAGATTAGGTCTGAACTATCTCTTCCAATGGGTTTCGTACAACGTGACTATGGATGATGTGAGAATGGGCAGCAGTGATCTATTTCGCTAATTACGAATTCTGGACACCAGTACCTACTACGGAGTGGAGGGAAAAGAGTAACTGTCACGCTATTTAAAAAAAGTTATTTTATGTTTGTAAATAAAAATAATTAAAAATAATACGTTTCTTGTCGTCGTGCATTTCTAATTTAATTTAAATTTTAAACAGTCGTCTATCCTATTACAGTACTTGAGACACAGTCTTGTGATAGACATACAGACGGACAAGCGGACTGTAAAGTGGAAGGGTCCTGTTTGTCACTTTCAGGTACACAAGGTGACAAGAAATTCGATTTTTTTATGTTTTCTAATTATACTATAATCAAGTCAACAGAATTACCTTAGTGTCGATTGAGGAGAAGAATCCATCTAAAAAGGGGACTTAATAATGTAATAATTTAATGTGTTAAATATAGTCACGTGAATAAGGAACTCTCTCCCACGACGCGGTACTAAACAAAAAGCTCAAACAGCATAAAGGCTAAACTTCCCTAAACAATACGCACTCGGCGTAACCTTTGTCACCGCGTCTGTTATCCCAAGACATCGTGCATTAACGCATTCGTTAACTAATCACCACTATTGTCGAGCCTTCGCCCGCACTCGCCGGTTATTGCCCGGGCGTCTCTGGTAATCCTTCCACCGGGATCACGCCATTAACCAGATATTGCCCGGGTAATGACAGATAATAAATCGCTCTGTCTCCTGCGAGAGTACTGAGTTCACTTCATAACTGTTATTAGGTGTAGCCTAAATTATGGTTAAGAAAGTTACGCGCGAAATTTGTGTGGATAATTCGGGATTACACGAGCCGTGTGGTTCTTTACTGTGTTATGTGCGTTGTTATGAGGCGGCAGTGGAAATTTATTGGTATTTATGCGGCATCTTGCTTAATAATGATGATTAATTACTTGTTTCAGGATTTACCGGAGAAATCATTAATGTTCTTATAACCTAAGAGCAAGGTAAAAAGTTCATTAATTTCTTGAATCAGGCGTTACTTTGCGGAGGTCCATATAAATGAATTAAAACAATTACTTTGCTCACCTGCGACCTTATGATAGCTAAGCTTATGCAAGATATGCGTGTTCATGCAGTTCCGCCACCTACACACTGTAAGAACACACACAAATTAGGTAAACAAACCCATCTATCACCACCACCACACTACACGACGCATTTCGAACTCAACCAGAGCTCATCTTCAGAGCAACACAACCGTACACCATGCTACTAGATGTTAGACTCACATCACTAGATTATTTTCACTAGGTAGTTTTTTAAAAGAAGATGATAAATAGCAGTGGGATTGGTGAAAATTGGAATCACCTTGCAGCGCCAGTATTTTAAGACCAGGATAAATTCGGGATTTTCCAAAACATGCGCACTCTTTCTCACAGGGCCAACAATGCATCCGTAATTCAACTTATGGGTGTCAATGGGCGGCGGTGCTTGCTTTCCATCAGGTGCGCCACTTGCTCATTTTCCCCCTATCATATAAAAAAATAGAACGTTCATACTGCTGCGGGCTACGGGCTTTCTAGTTGCATCAAAATACCGGGAACTTTTCACCAGTCATAACATACCACCAAAAGCCGACGCGTCCGAACCACTAATTCGCCGGTTCAATTTGCCATCCGGGCAATATAGACCTTAATTAAATTCGTATTTCATATCTCAGAGACGGGCACAAAGCACAGAATTTCTTTTTTCCACATAGTTAAACACTTCCCCTGCCGCGGGGCAAATGTTTCATGTAACGAGGCCCGGGAGATAACCGGGAATTAGGTACGGTGAAGAATGTCGCTGTTTTAATATATCGATGTTTTAAAAAAAATTACAATATAACAGTAAGTGCAATTTTTTTTGTTGTTAGTTAGAATACAATACACGTCAAGTCGTTATTCTAGTTTTGATTTTCTTCTAACAACTAAAAAAGTAGATTTACTTACAGACTTAGCAAAACGTCCGAGTATTTTTTGAAATAGTTCAGTTATTCGCAAATTTAAGCATTAAACTCACTTAGAATCACTTACCATTAATAACTGTTATCATTGTTACATTCATTGCCACATCTTCCAATAAGTCTTTGTGGGAATTGTTTTAGGATGTAGGCTATACTTATCGCATTACTTTAATGTACTATTGCTATTAATTGTGTCTGTATCGGTTTTTTCCCCCAATAAATTAAAATTAAAAAAATAGAATATAAACGGACAATTGCGATGTCTGAGGCTTCCAGTTATTTAGTTAACCGATACAATACAAAATATCGATACCTGCTTTTAGTCGTCACGTCCATCCCTACCGGGAATATGGCCGAGCCGGGTAAACAGAAATCTTTAATAACATTACAGCCTCGCTTATAAACTGGACATGCCGGAGTTCATTGTTTAAGTGGAGCTTGTTTTATATTAGATTGTTACTCAAGGGGCTTGACAAGAGATGGGATTCGTCTTTATGTTTAAAACGAGCGGTTTTTTAAATTAGTTTAAGTATGCCTGAGACAAATGTAATTCCGCACATGAATTTCGAAAAACTCAGAGGTGCGAGCCGGGGTTACATTACATTTGAAATTTACCACGAGCTTTGCGGTGAAGGAAAACATCGTGAGGAAACCTGCACAAAACCTGCGAAGCAATTCAATGGTGCGTGGGAAGTTCCCAATCCGCATTGGGCCCGCGTGGGAACTACGGCCCAAGCCCTCTTGTTTTGAGAGGAGGCCTGTGCCCAGCAGTGAGACGTATATAGGCTGGGATGATGATGCCTGAGACAGGGCTGGCGGCTAGTAAAAGTCTTAGTGGGAGGAAAGCATTGATAGGGTTAAGGGTATAAGGATAAAGACTAGGCTAAATTACAGAAGATGTACACAAATTATACATTAGTTGATTGATATAATGAATGTTAAATTACATTTATTACTGGCATAGTAAATAAGTTTTGAAAAAACAAAATTTACTTTTTTTTTATTATTCGACTGGATGGCAAACGAGCAAGTGGGTCTCCTGATGGTTAGAGATCACCACCGCCCATAAACATCTGCAACACCAGGGGTATTGCAGATGCGTTGCCAACCTAGAGGCCTAAGATGGGATACTTCAAGTGCCAGTCATTTTACCGGCTGTCTTAATTTCCACGCCGAAACACAACAGTGCAAGCACTGCTGCTTCACGGCAGGATTAGCGAGCAAGATGGTGGTAGCAATCCGGGCGGACCTTGCACAAGGTCCTACCACCTTCCTTACCTGTCCTTATGAGCAAATAAGTCTTGCGTTGAGTAATTTACTGAATCACGCTTTTTCTTATTTTTAAATTTTGTTGTATTTATGTGTCTTTGTGAATGTGAATAAATGTCTTCTTTCTTTCTCGAAAATACCGAAAATACAAACTGAGACATGGATGCACAGAAAAACCAGAAAAAGAGACCAGCACTGGGAATCTGCGGGACCAGCAGTGGTGTAGGGGTTATAGCACGCAGCACGGATTGCTGAGGACCTGGGTTTGATTCCCAGTGCTGGTCTCTTTTTCTGGTTTTTCTGTGCATCCATGTCTCAGTTGGAGTTGAAATAAAAAATACAAAAAGACTCCAAAAAACCAATCATAATTCTTTCTTTCTTTTCTTTCTTTATTTTATGGAGGTCCATAAATGAACTAAAAACAAATACTTTGCTCTTTCGCGACCTTATGATAGTTCAGACTGTAAAAAAAACACACAAATTAGGTACAAACCTAACTATCACCACCATACTACGCTAAAGCGTTTCGAACTCAACCCGAGTTCATCCTCAGAGCAACACAACCGTTCAACGCATGGTGCACGGTTGTATGTTGAGAGGGCTGATTTAATTTTTGTTATTTATAACTTTAGTACCTGAAACTTGCAGTTCCCAGTAACAACTCCAAAACTTTTAGTACTTTGAAATAAATAAATAAAATTACCTAGGTACTAAATATACAAGTACATAATATTTGTTATTATCGCATTAAAATTTTAAATTATGACACTAGTTCTAGTCTACTTTTAGTTCGATTTATTAATGATATAATAATATGAATAAATATAATGAAACACAAATTTTCACAAATTTACTAAATTAAATGTAACACCTTATAAAATTAAGTGTCGATCATTCCCATTTCAACCCACTCACACAATCAAAATATTAACACACACGCGTGCAAAATGTACATGGAACACTCAAAACCACTTATAGTTTTGCAACAGCTCAGTTGTTCCGATTAATGTTGCGGCGTTGGCCCCGATTGGGCTGTCAGGCCGCGGCCAGCGCCGTGACGGGCAAAAACCGGTAACGGTAAATTTTTACCGGTTAATGCGCCTCATAACTTTTGAGCTCTTGTAATTGAATTTTTGGAACGTGTTGTTTTCGTTTCTTGTATTTCAGTTTGTTTTTTTTAGGAGAATCGTAATTTTATTCCTGATTTGGTGTTGCCCGCGACTCCATCTGTGAAGAATTTCTTTATCGCTATCCCGCCGGAACTATGTAATCTACTGCATAAAAACTATCCTACATATCTCCATAGATTTCATCTCGTCAACAAACCGACAGACATTACTTTCGCTCGAATTTACAATTTATTATTAAATATATAAGGTCAATTAAATTATTAAATATTTACAAGTATATATTATTTTGTCTCCAGCAGTTGACTTATTTAGGGTAAGATGTACATGCATAATAATGAACGTGATCAAAACCATAAAAGTAGTGTATTTCTTATTTTTATTTCGTAATAGGATTCATCTAAAATGTAGCCATTCATTGACCCTTAAAAAAATACAATGAGAATTTCTTGTTTGAGATAATATGGTAATATTTTTTTTTTTAAAGCATGAACTCGTTGATTCATATGATACCGTAAGTAATATGGACAGCTTTCCAATACCGAATGCGGTATTCTGATTAATGCCGTCGGCTTCGACCCATTCCGGCCTGTCAGGCGTCAACGCCGCGCCGCAATGACGCACCACCGACACGCTTGTTTCATTAGTATTTAAAGCGAGTTGCTTTAGTAGTTCGTTAGTATTGGGTGATGGGGGCAATCCAATGTTTGAAAAGAGGAGTTTTGTATTAAGCACGTTTCGTGCCAGCGGCGTATATTTCCGTTTTTGAAACTTGTACATGTGTCTTCTACACAAGTGCTTGAATGTAGCTACATGAGCGTGTTGTAAGTATTAATAAAGCTGTCGGCCGACAGGGAATGTTTGGAGGTAGGTATATGAAAAACTTAAGATTATAATTGCGTACTAGCTGTTTCTTGGGACTCCATCTGTGAAGATTTATTTATCGCTATTTCGCAGGAACAATATAATTTCCCAGGATAAATTTATCCTATTTTTTTCCAGTCTCAAATTATCTTCATGCCAGATTTCATCTTAATCGATTCCACGGTTTAAGTGTGAAAAAGTAAAGACAGAGTTACTTCCGCATCTATACCTAATATTAGCAAAGAAAAACACTTGCAAGACTTTGATGTACGACTAAACAACAAGTTAACTGATTTATACCCAAGCAACTTCACTGAGATAAAATTAACGTTGACATTTCGTGTAACAACACTCAACAAGCAACCACGCGCGGCATCCGCAAACTGCGGCTTGCGGCCGCGCTCGCCGCCCGTCACCTCGCAGGTGCAAATGCGGCGTCACCTCCGCGCTCGCAGGGTTGACACTTTGAGGCGTCTAGCCACCTCCGCATTAACAGGGTTGACGCAGAATGTTAGCTTGATATTAAATTTGGTGCATGCGATGTAATGAGATGACAGATACTTTATGACTTTAGTTTTATTCTAGTTCTTTAGTATTTTAAACTTCTGAATTAGCCATATTATTATTATATTGTTATGAAAATATAGAAAACAGACAATGTTTAGGGAAGAGAAAAAATAAATTCAGTTTAAAAATTATTCGTCAAGAAAACAATACATAAATAGTTATTTGTGTCACAAGGGAGCAAAATGGTGTATTTACGGCGAGGGCGTACATTAAATCCAGAATGTAGCGAAGGACTCTACAATAGAATCCTGAGCGTAATGAGGGATTCAATTGTTAACGCCCAAGATGAAAATAATTTTGCTCCCGAGTCGCTCATACAACTTTTCACACCGAGCATTAAGAAACTTGAAAAAAATATATTCTATGTATTATTAAAGAACAACCAGCATAGAAAATGGCGTGGCTTTCCAATTATCAACTTCAAAAAATGGCATTTGCAATAAAACACTTAAAAAAGCCTTGAACAGAAAAGTTGCACTTTGCTCCCTCTCGTCAGGGAGGAAAAGTTACTTTTCTGATCGAGAGGTGTGAAAAAAACATTCTTAACTTAAGAAGAGCTTAAGAGTTTAAAATTGGATATAAAGTGTTTTTTTGTAAAATCTATACTAACGCTTTTCTCTATGTAGCAGGTATGGTGCTACTTGATCGCTACGTAGCTATTATAAGGTCGCGGGTGAGCAAAGCAAACCCACTAATATTAAAAATGTGGAAGTTTTTGTCTGTCTATTTCTTTATTTGTTACCTCATCACGTCTCAACCGCTGAACTGATTTAGATGAAATTCAGTATTCGGCAGTTTTTATCCCGGAAAATTTGATAGTTCCCACGGGATAGCATAAACGAATTCTACGCAGACGGTGTCGCGGGCAACCGGCTAGTTGTTTATAGTTTATTGATATGGACTGATTTAAAAGATACTAAATAATATTTGTTAATAAACGTTATGAAACAAGACAAACAGCTCATGTTACCCGCTCTCGAATCAGTTTGCGGGATTGTTCGGAAGCGGTTTCCGACACGGGCACGTAACGCGCCGGACACGTGCCCGGCACACGCGCGTCGCCACGTGACTGCGGTTAGCAATAAAACGTAAACGGTAGGTATAGTCGTAGAAACTTCAATGGCAAATACTTTGTAGGCTTTCCGTAGTTTCCGCTTTGTATTGTTGTCAGTTTAGATTGAGGAACGATGACGCGACATGTCATTGTTAAACAGTGTTGCCAGTGTTTTAGGGTTCCGTAGCCAAAATGGCAAAAACGGAACCCATATAATAAATATAAATAAAATATTTTTTTGCCGACTTTTGAATCCAGTGTTAGTATTTACAAATTATAATCTTATCGCTATGGTCCTATTTTCATTTCATTTTCATTTTCTCATTTTCATTTTCTATGGTTAGTATTTATAATTAATTACACTAGCTTAACTGTCTGTTTGTCCGGCTGTCCGTCCGCGGCTTTGCTCAGAGACTATCAGTTCTAGAAATCTGTAACTTTTCACGGATATGGTATGTATCGTTCATTCCGACAAAATGTCGTTTTATGCACTTGTTATACATCTCCTATTTTTCACAACGAACTACTGAGTTAATAAAAAAAAAAGTCGATAACAATGCCTTAACGCCAAAGGCCCCATGGGTTATGTAGTCATATCCCAGCTTATCCCCATAAAGTATCAGGTGGATGATCAAAACTCAGTCCCGAGCGTACATCACACCTCCGGCGAGTTATGGAGTTAAGAGGCTTCTGCTCGGCTATGGGCGCCTGGTATCTGAGCCCTAAATTATAAGCTTAAGTTCATTGTTGGTATGTGGTAGATAACGACGATTTTCAGGCTGTGTTTCCACTAGAGATGTGCGAAGATGTTGCGAGGAATGGTTTTCATGGACCAATAGAAGAAACGCTTTTTGTACCTATATAGCCTCGCTCCACTCAACTATTTCCGCTAGAAATGAGAGTAATCAAATCAGGACAATCTACTCACACACTTTCACTTACACACACTCACACACACACACACACACACACACACACACACACACACACACACACACTCACGCCCAGACACGCTTTCATAGACTGGTAGTTTTCGAATTTCACCCTCTTTGCTCTTTTTCCATCTTTATATTTGTAAGTATTTTTAATCTGCTGACCTTTCAACGTTTCACACCGCTATACATTATGTAATTTCACTTGAGAATTGGCTACCTACGAGACAGGCTTTGCCTAGTGTAGGGTTATTCATTTAGTTCTCTATATGTTAAGGTCTAAATTATGTTGTGCAAAGACAGGTAACTTAAATTAGTTCATGAAAAATACATTTCTCGCAACACATCCCCGCACATCTCTGCTGGAAACGTAGCCTAAGCGTGAGATCGCATCAAATTACTTTAAAGCTCAGTTTAGACTTGCCAGACAAATGATGCAAGTTGTATTACATTGCGAGGTCGTAAAGGGAACACGTTTGTCGTGGTCAATCGAAAGCAGCAACGTAAAGCTACTAGCACGATTGTGCTTGCAGGTCTAAACTAAGCTTTACGATAACCAATGTGAAACCAGTCATGTCATCAAATCCCTTTGATTTGACGTCTGGTTTGGTTATGGTTATAGTATCTAACTTAGTGCTAATAGCATGAGCTACTAAAGTATAATATTAATTTGATAAATAAATATCATGGGACACTTGACACCAATTGACCTAGTCCCAAACTAAGCAATGCTTGTACCATAGATACTAGACAACGGATAAACATACTTATATAGATAAATACCATACTTAAATACATATTAAACATCCAAGACCCGAGAACAAACATTCGTGTTATTCACACAAATATCTGCCCCGGCCGGGACTCGAACCCAGGACCTCAAGCTACGTAGTCAGGTTCTCTAACCACTTAGCCATCCGGTCGTCAAAAATATTTCGAATCAGTTTCGTGCATGTCCTGATTTTTATAATCCCTGTACCTTCTATAGCCATAATAGTAGTAATATAATCTCTATATACCGTGTTTCCGATGTGTTGGTGATCACGATCAATAAAGAGACATTGTATTGTATTATAGTTTATAGTTCATTAGAGTATACCCGCAGCTCGCGCGCGTAAACTATTCGCTCAGTACCACTACCATGATTTTACTCGATAGCGACGGTGTAAATTATTTGTATGGTGAATTGCACAGCGCATTTACGCTGTACAATTGAAATCCCGGATTTTTAATTTTCTCCTGGGAATTCCCAAATTTTATATCGTGGTCTTCATTGAGGTTGTGTTAAGAACAACTGTCCAAAATTTCAAGACTTAAAACCCAGCGGTAGAAATTTCAAGATTTTATCCCTATCCCGTGGGAATATCGGGATAAAAAGTAGCCTATGTGTTATTCCAGACGTCCAGCTATCTACGTACCAAATTTCATCTAAATGCGTCCAGCCGTTTTAGCGTGAATCAAAGTCAAAGTCAAAGTCAAAAATATCTTTATTCAATTTAGGCTATAACAAGCACTTATGAATGTCAAAAAAAATCTACCACCGGTTCGGAAAAACCTCTGCTGAGAAGAATCCGGCAAGAAACTCAACGAGGTATATATATATCTTTTTTTTTAAACAGATTTACAATATTATTAAATGATATGTATACATCACAAGTATTTAACACAACTTTATTTTTAACACAGTAGGTTCGCTATTTGAAGGGATCGCTAATGCGGATCGGAATTATTTCCAAATATCCCTGTCCATGATATAATCATTAACTTTATAATACGCCTTTGATATTAATGTCTTCTTGACAATAGATCTGAATTTTGTATCCGTTTCATTTGTAATATTTTTTGGAATTTTATTATAAAAACGTATGCAATTTTCCCAGAAAAGACTTTTGGTTTTAGCCAGTCTGTAAGATGGAACTTTAAGTTTCCCTGTGTTTCTAGTAGCCTTTGGCTTATCGACGTTAGTGGGAAAATCACATATGTTCTTCCTAATATACATGATTATTTCAAAAACAAAGCGACGGCAGGGTTAGGATATCTGTTTCCTTAAAAAAGATCTGAAATGATAAAAAACATACTCACTCACTCACTCACTCACACACTTTCGCATTTATAATATTAGTACAATTTATGACGGCGCTCACTTTGAGCTATGTCAGTATTGTTCATCTCTGTGGTGACTAAAAGTGAAAGTTTGAACTCGGCTGACTTCTCAAGGGTTAAATCGACAGAATTTTTAAAAACAAAATCAAAGATGACAACACAATAAAAGCGACAACCTTCATTTTTAATACCCATAAAATAGGTTCACACCCTAAATAGAAACATGAGATATTAAGAGCGGCGTCGACAAAACTCGCTCGAGGGTAGCACCCTAATCCGCATGAGGTATGTCTGCCAAAGAAACTGTGAATCAGCCCGTTATAGACCCTTGTCCCAACCAATGCGATTTCAATTTCGCCACTCCACATATTCGACTTTGCATATGGGACACACTGACGGATAGGAAACCAAATAAATTTCAATTATTAAGAAATATACACGGGTTACTCACGTATTAGGTAATTAAATCAAATTAAATGGTCATGGTTGCCTTTTCCATTCGAGCTCACCTTGAGAAGGAGCCTTTTGGGCTCGAAACATGATGAGCCTGAGCACATGGCCGATTGATGGCATGAACCCGTGAGCGTTAACTTTGATTCACTTCCAGTGATCGGTATGACTTGAAATTTGGTACTAATTATTAGGTTGGATGACTATATACAAGTACCTACAGTCTGTTGGGAGCGTGGACTGTAAATTATTGTGATTTTGTTTCTTCCCAAGAAAAGTCTGTGCACTGTATGAAATGAAGATTTATTATGCCAAACACCAACACTTACACAGTTAGAAAAGAGCAAAAAATAGAACTCGGAATTGTCTTATTAGACGTAGAAACAATGTTATGGCCGATGGGCGACCGGATGTATAAGAGAAAAAAATTCTGCCAACATTAACGAACAAAATCTTGTGTTGCCAGCAACACAGTCAGCGAAAAAAGCTTATATTTAACAATATAATTTTTAACAAAAACTTATATTTCTATGGAAGCCTCCGGGATGGCGGTTACTACACCGTCAAGAGCGTAGCTCTTAAATTGAAGAAGTAAAAGTGTCAGCAGAATAATGATGACAATATTAATTTCCGTACCTGATTTGTGTCGTGCAATATAGAATACTTATTTCTAATGTATTTTATTGTAATATCCTGGTTACGATAAAATTGGCCAACTTTACGGCCCGTGGGTTCGGCTAACACAGTTTTGGGGTATCCTCGTTCGTTTTCCATCACAAAGGACAATAATAAATGTGCGCTCCATCGCCCCCCGGATTATGCGGCCGCGTGCTCCCGACGACCTTATTTTTAAAGGTAAAACAAATTACACGCTTGATTCCGTATCGAAATTCACAATAGGATCCGAAAATATTTTAATTAGTCCGAGTTAGAAATGGACACGAATTTTTTCTTGCATCAATTAAACAAAATATAAAAAACTGGTCAAGAGCATGTTGGGTCATGCTCAGTCTACACACACACACACACACACACACACGGTGTCGGCGTTTACACAGACACACAGCGGTCTAACTTATAACACCCTCTTTTTGTTTGAGGGTTAAAAAAATAGAATTTGTGATATAGACTTATTATTCAATCTCTTTAACAACTTATAATTTGATGGCGTGTTGGTATAGGAATACTTTTCTATAAATTCTTGCTCATATAAACATAAACATTCACATTTAACACAAGCAAACAAACAAAAGCAAACAAACTTTATTTCGTTTAAACGACAAGCCCACTAATTCCAATGTACCTGACCTTTACTTAAGACTTTAAGCCAGCCCCAATAAATTTCAAGTTAAAATATCCTCGAGTACCTTAAGAGCTACAGCACTTTGCACTATCGAACCTCTAGGTGACGATAAAAAATCTATACACTTAGCTGGAACAGTGATTTGCACCCTGAGGTCAGGCTACAAGCGACTAAAGCAGACGGATAACGATCTCAGGTCATAAGATCGGGTTACTTTAGAGTAATTTTAAAGGGTAGCTTTGGCCATTGACGTTAACTCGTTCCAGATTTTATTTGCATTCAAATTATGGCTAGTTACGTTGTCATGTGGTTAGTTTTAGCTAAACGCCCACGCTTTAGGGCGTTTGTGCACTAAGGACCGGACCGAAAAAAAACGGCCCGGAATGAGGAAAAGGAAAAAGTCGAATGGTAAATTTAAGTATAGTGCACAAACTTGTACTTATGCAACTTTATATCGGATATGCCACGCCATTTTACATATTAGTTTGTACACTAAGTATACGTAATTTTACCGTCTGACATTTTACTTTTCTCCATTCCGGACCGTTTTTTATGAATAAATAAATAAATATCATATATATAATATATTTTTCGGTCTGGTCCTTGTAGTGCACAAGCGCCCTTAGTGTTTTTATTAGACCCTTCTACATGCGGTTTTCATATGGGCTAAAAAAGTTACCTTTTATTGGGTCTGAGTACCCAAACCTTACGGTACTTGCAAAATTCAGAGGTACAAAATTTATTGTAAGTCATTATTAACATTGTAGATCTGTTTTACCAAAATATGTATACTTACTTGAGTTTCTTGCCGGATATTTTTCAAGAGAGGTTTTTTGAAACCAGTAGTAGTTTATTTTACATTCAAAAGTGCTTGTTATACATATAGCCTTAAATAAATGAATATTTTCTGATTTTGACTTTGACTTAGATCAGTGTAATTAGCAGTGTCTTGATTAATTGAACAATCAGACCAATAAAGGTCAATTTTACAAGTGTTAATTTTTACAACGCGAGCGAAGCGAAGTTTTGTATTGTATGCATCAATATTTAAAGATAATTTGATTTTGACGCCAATATGACCAGTCACCATATGCTTGTCTAATTTATAGGGTTCCGTACCTCAAAAGAAAAAAAGGAACCCTTACAGGATCACTTTTTGTCCGTCTGTCTGTCTGTCAAGACCCTTTTTCTCAGGAACGCGTGGAGGTATCAAGCTGAAATTCATTATCAAATACTCAAGTCAACTGTCCCTTGGAGCTGTGAAAAAATCAAACTTCTAATCCAACGCAATCAAAAGATACAGCCGTTTATGCTGCAAATTTTGACACTCGCAAGGGAATCAAACCTACAGGGTACTTCCCGCGAACTCAGAATCTTGAAATTTGGTACGAAGCAACGTCTTATATTTAGCACAGATAAAGAAAATATTTTTAGTTTCATATCCCACACGAATCTTTAGCATATTAACATTTCGCATTTCATTCATTTCGTCAAATTATCATTTGGCATAATTTTACATTGTCAAGTTTTATTATGACAAACGTTTATTAAGCAAACGTTTTCTTTCGGCTAATATTATATTCCAAGAAAATGTTTGTTCAAAATGACACTTCGCACACGAACCAACCACAGAAACCAACTGCTACCAGAAAATTATGTACGGTTAGGTTAGAACTGCGTCCCCCACAGAAACGAACTGCTACCAGAAAAATAGGTTAAACGATACATTTGACTAAAATAATACTTGATTATTGAAACATGACTAAGTAATTATTTTTTAAACATTAATTTGTCAAAAAAAATTACTAACTGTAAAATTGGGATAATTTGTTTTAGCAAACGATTTTTCGCCAAATGATAATTTGAGTAAAATATTTTGGGATGTGATACTTTTGGGAAAAGTTTTTTGCCCATACATTAGTAATCCCAGGAAAACATGCATATTATTGTCAAGTTTTTCGCGTACAGGTCACCGACCTTACGTTATTGTGTTTGTTCCCAGAAAAGGATTATTTGCACGGAGGGAGAAATTTGTTAGCGCAGGCTCGAGGTTACAGGGAAACTTGTAAATAAGGAATCGATCCGAACAGTTCGGATCAGGGCGAGTTGTTAAACAAAGCGAACTATCGAGGCTGAACCTATGGATATTGGAGGTATGTTTCAAAGTAATAGCGATATTAAGAGAATTCTTTAGAAATGGAAAAACAATCTGTTTTTACCGATTTTTTCACGGTCTTCCCGAACTCATAAAAAAATAACGGAGTGTAAGTCTATAAATTACGCCGCGACTATGAGAGATTCAGCTTGATTTTCATTGACTTCTTATTTCCGTATTGACACGAAATTTGGCAATAAATATTGCGTAGTCCGCATATTATAAGTATACTATTATTGCCAAAAGCGCCCCGAAGATACTTAACAAAGCGTGTTTTCAAAACCAGAATCATTTACCAATTTACAAATCATTTTACGCAAACTGCGTTACTAATGAACCTATCTAGATGATCTCATTGTTCACTTATGTATTAAAGGCACAAATATATATTTTTCTTTCTAAATTCACGGTATTTTGTTGCTTTATAACGTTATAGCTGTCGCCGCATCTCGATAACCGTCCAGCGGCTAAGTGTGAATTAAATTGGCGATAGTTTATGAGCTGGTCATTACGGGGCCCCGTAAAGAGAGCGGCTTGCGGCATTTTTATGACGCAGCCGTGACCCGCGCTTGTTACGACAAACTAAACGAGTAACGAGACCGACCGCGACCCTTATTCAGCACCGCCTAGGTGAGATTTCGTGGCGCGACCAACAATTTTTGGAGCAGTTTGTTTAAGTAACATAATTATTATGTCAACAGGTGTACGAAGTAGTAAGAAAAATTGGCGATAGTTTATGTGCTGATTATTATGCGGCCCCGTAAAGAAAGCGGACTTGTAGCGCTTGTAACACCCAGCCGTGACCCGCGCCCTTGTCACGACAAGCTAAACGAGTAACGAGACCGACCGCGACCCTTATTCAGCACAGTCTTTGAGATTTCGTTGCGCGACCAATGATTTTGGGTAATTTTACCCTATGTCAAATTTATTTCTTGCCTCTTTTGATATAATAAAATAAAATAAAATCATTTATTTCGGTTATCAACAATTTAGTCCCAAAGGTGCTAATAGCACTTAGTATTTGTCCCAACATTTTATGACTATTATCAAAATTAGGCACAAGGAGTTTATGGTTAATGGAACTTGTTTATAATAATTTTAGTTGAAATAGTTTCTTAAATATTTAAAAGTTCATCCATTTGAACAAACAGATACCCAGGTTTACATGTTTAAATTATAATAACTATTTGACTTAGGGGTTAAATTCAGAGAGAACATTACATCAACGAATTAGTGTACCCCATCGGAAGAGTGAGATTTCACCTATGATTTCGCTAAATTTTATGTCACTTAGCATTCTTCGAATAGGGACCTAGAATGCACCCTCTCTAAAAAGCAACTTTGTGGGTTTGGGGAACGCTTTGGGGCGTTTTTCGCGTGATTTTATTAAGGGATCATTTGAAATTGAAACGTGTAGCTTTTAACGCACTATACTTTACAGGATAACCAGTAACATAACAACCCAAATAGACTACTAGATGACTCCCGGTAAAGTCGCCATTCACGCCGTGCCCTCGAGATTAAGGTATGAGGGTCACGTACCAGGAAATAAGGCCTGCAGGACTAGAATGAGTTGTTTTTGTTATTACAATACTGGCCGGCTTTATTAAGACGCGGCAGGTCCATCGCAAATAAAGCTTTTTACTGTGTTATTTTGTCCTGGCAACAGTTCTCTATAGAACTAAGAAGGCAGCTATATGTAGGTAGGTAGATAGGTAGGTAGCTATCTATAAATAAGTAGGTTTATTCTTGTACTTATACATTGGGAATACATTAATATTTTCGTAGTTTTTTTATGCACACTAATTTATGGCTGTTTTTTCATTACTTAATTCGAACATTTCGAGAGATGGCTTCAATTGCAAATAATTTTGATCAATTTCACACGTTTGTTAACGAATGATATGAGAGGTGGGGTCGCATCTAAACATATTCTTCTCGAAATAAAAAAAAACTACGGTTACGTGATATGTGTCAGAAAAACGTATTCTAATAATTTCATTAATTTCATTATAGTCAAAATACCAAAAACAGGACTTATCACGCTAAAACACACGAGTAATATTTACCTCGACGTTTCGGCCACATTACAGTGGCCGTGGTCACGAGTAGACTCGTGAAAAGTCCTGTTTGTGGTATTTTGACAATGAGTGAAAATCACGACAGTTTAAAACGTTATCCATACTAATATTATAAATGCGAAAGTGTGTGTGTTTGTATGTTTGTGTGTTTGTATGTATGTTTGTCCGCCTTTCACGTCGAACCGGAGCGACGGAGCGACGTGATTTTTGGCATAGAGATAGTTTATGGGCCAGAGAGTGACATAAGCTACTTTTTATCCCGGAAAAATGCACAGTTCCAGAGGGAAAGCGCGCAATAACCGAATTCCACGCGGGCGAAGCCGCGGGCAAATGCTAGTATTATTTATAAACCGATACGAGCCGGGTTTATTGAAATAAATTTCAGTATGTAAACGTCACAAAAACTATTATTAATTTTGTAGATAATTTACAAGCTAAGCTTTATTGACGATCGATAACATTTCATAAAAAAACAAGTCTATATATTTTTTTATTTCAAAATTGAGTTTTTGACGCTAACTTTTTTTAGTTCAATTTGGGGTATTATCTCCCGTGACCCCACTGGTTTTACCACTGTCACTGGCAGTGGTCACAGCGATCAAAGAGTTATCAAGTTGAATCGAGACAATCATAACGACTGACTTCACAATAAAAACGACCGGTTGCCGGGTCGTTCCCGTCGAACAACCCGAACGACTCAAAAGACTCCGAATGACTTTATCTTCGCCGCCGTCGACAATTAAACGGAATTAACAATTTGCTGCGTGATCCGGTACATCTGTACGCGGCAGTTAATAAATTTATTGCGCACTCATTACGGACAGAGCGAAAGGACTGTAAGGACGTTACATTTTTTTTTAAATGTAAAAAACATTAAAAAAAATGTTAACGTCAGATATTTTTTTTAACGCTATTTTTGTAAGTATTTTTTATTATAGAAATATGAATAAATATTACTTTAGATATAAATAATCAGGCTTAGTAACTTATAATAAAATAAATAAATTAGGAAAGGATAATTGCAACTCATTTGCTGTTACGTAAATATCGCCTAGATATTTATCATTTTTTTAAAAGTGTAGGTAAAAATATGTGAACCAATGGAAGTGTAATGAAAATCAAGCATCAGGAAAATCCAACTCAAACTTTGCTGACGTACTTGGAGAGGAAAGTGATCAAACTTGCATCAAAACTGAAAAGCAATGATTTCAGAATAAAATTTTACTAGGTACGATTTTTTAATTATAGTCACTGGCGAACTTATCTCCGACTACACAACCACGGGTGCAATGGTGAAAAACATCTAATTTTATTCTCAGCAATTACAAAACATATCAAAGTGATATTTGAAAACCTGATTCTTCATTTCAATGACTTTGTTTTCCAAGTTGCCGAACACGATTCGTAAAATTTTATAGCACAGAAAAAATATCAAAGAACCTCTTGTAAGACAGGGATTTGCTTGTTACAGGCAACCCAGATCAAATTAAGATTCCAATTTTCATATTAAATAGTTTTAACCCATACTTCAACATTCAAGTTGGATTTTATTTTATTAAATTGTAATTTGTAGTTGAAACGACAAAAACCGTTTTGTCGCTTTACGACATTTTAATATAAGCTAGCGCGCGCTCGTATTTTGTATGAAACCCTATGAAACCAGTCCCCTCTCAGCGCATGCCTCAGACCGCCGCCGGCGTTGTCAGCGACGGACCTATGCTAGTCGAACTGCCACGCGCCATCGATCGCATATAAATAATACCGAGCAATAAATGGGAAAAAAATGTCGGATCTTCAAAAAGGAAAAAGAAAGGTTGTTTAATTCATGAATATATGGTTATGATTAAGAAAAGGTGAGTAATCATTTATTTTCTACAGTTCGCTGGCACAAAAACGTAAACAAATCGCCATGACAAACGTCAGTTCTTAGTTTGTCGCCATGACGGTTCATGACATATGACATAATAACAAAATAATATGATATTTACATCGAAAGTAACAATAGAGCTATATTTCCAAAATTTTATTGATATAATGTGATATTTTGGTGTCTTTTACGGACATTTTAAAGGCATGGATTACGGTTTNTGGCAAAACGTAAACAAATCGCCATGACAAACGTCCAGTTCTTAGTTTGTCGCATGACGGTTCATGACATATGACATACTAACAAAATAATATAATATTTACATCGAAAGTAACAGAGCTATATTTCCATAAAATTTATTGATATAATGTGATATTTTGGTATCTTACGGACATTTAAAAGGCATTCGATTACGGTTTGTGCTAGTGCTGCATTCTAACGGCAGAACATTGCAGTAATATTCCTATCTGCTTCTAGTTTTATACGAGTATAATAGGTAATACCTAAGTCTTACTACTTTTTAGATAGGTAAGTAGGTAGGTAGGTAAGGTAATTAATAGTTAAAATATTCTAAAGTATGTGTGTGAACCAATAGTGAACTGCAAGTACCTAAGTACGCGAAATATTAACTTCTAAACTTTAGAAATCTAAGGTACTGTAGAAATCGATTTTATTCCTTTAATTATTGCAATTCAGTGTTTTGTACAAAAAGCCATTGACTATACTTACAAAACTATTCAATTTCAATAAGCAGTAAACAAATAATAAAAACACATTATTATCTTTCAGAAGCAATCATTAGAAAAAGTTCTGAGAATAAAGTCACGGAGCCGTCTTCGAATTTAGGTGGAAATAAAACAATGGCAATCGTTTTATGCAAGGGTATGTAGTGTATGTATCCATATTAATTTTAAAGATCTACTTACTTTGAATATCAACTCAGTTAATATCGCTTCATTTTAATTTCGTTTCTTTAGAAACGAGAAAATTCGCCAATGTATGCAGTTACAAAATGTATTAATTCGTAAGATTTAGTATCTACCTAGGCGTTTTCACAAAAAAGCGTATTATTCTTTTTTTTTCTATTTTGGAAAAATATAGTTTTTCCTTCTCAGTATAATAATGGTTTAAGATATTTATTTCTCAAAAATTTTACAAAATCGCTTACA